>NC_137053.1:31245584-31268084 GCF_032717465.1 Coenobita brevimanus | reverse complement strand
CACATTCACTACCTCACTAGAGATATGCCTCTCTCATTCTCTTTCACTTGCTCACTTTCTTCGCTTTGACTTGTATCCACATTTACTCACGTCTGTTCACTTACTGTTCTCATTCACTCTTGCAAGCAATCTCACTCGCACCCATCGTCACTTAATCTAATGCTCTCTTAATCTCCGTTTTACTTCTTATTCACTCTCTCGCTCACTCTCACATTCACTCGCTTTGACACATTCACCTAAATTCATTCACCTTGATTCTTACATTATTCATTCAGTTATTCTGATTCAAATTAATTCTTACACACTCCTCACTCTTATTCCCTCACTCAGTATCACTCATACCCATTTTCATTTACTCGTCTTTTTTCACACTCATTTACTCTCATCTGTATTAATTCACGTCACTCTTGCGCTCTCATTCACTCACCCACTCACTCACTGTCATTCCAGTTCACTCTTATATCACTCACACAGTCTCACTCATATCTTTTGACTCTTATTCTCGCTCTTACAGTCATTCATACATTCTTACACAGATTCATGCACTCTAATGCTGACACTCACTCAGTTACTTCCATTATGGTTCACTCATACTCACTTCTGACTGACTTTCACTCACTCTCGCAGTGTCAGTCACATACAATGGCACGTACGCTCACATATACCCATTTTCACTTTTTTATTCGCTTTCGTGTTGTTCACTCTTACAAATCCTCACCAGAGCCAGGATAACGAGCTCATTCTCGTACTCACCCAATCACTGATTCTGTCTCGTTCTTTTCCCATTCACTCTTTCTTAGCCTCATTCAGATTCTCACTTATTCTAAAGCCTGTCATTCATCCACAGTCACTCAATTTTCTCTTCAGAGCTCTCACATTCCCGATATTTTTCTCACCCTAACTCACTCTTACACTCTTGGTCTGTGGCGGGTAAAGGGTCGGATATAGCCGAACCTGCGTAAAATAAACTACCCTTTTTACTTGCTTGCATGACTGATAACTGTGTTTGCTAAATTCATATATAATAATCAGGTCTGTTGTATCTGCAGTTTAACTTATTCTGTTATCTCAGTAACTAGAATCAAATTCATCCTACGTTCATAATCATGATGGCAAACACCATCACCTGAGACGCCTTACTCACGCCTATGAACTGCATAGCAGGAGGTGGCTATAACAGAACCGCCTCCAGATTACCTTCCCATGTTACATGCTGCTCTGTTCTGTCTCTTCATACCAAATAGTCAGTCTCTTTGAGTGTTACCGTTAATTTCATTTTGAAAGGTTCTTTTTCACCCTACCTATATCATTCTTTCTATGTTCATATCATCTTAATGCTTTCCTGTTTATCCATTCAATACTTCCACATTTCACTCTTAAAGCCTCTTCCATCCCAAATTAAGTAAGTTGATCTTTTTTTTTTTTAATACCATCTATACTGGTTATAACTGAAGCTGCGGTGAAAAAGGTCATCTCTGTACTTGTAACCTAAAAGGTTCTCTCACTCACTGTAGCATATAACCTAAAAGGTTCTCACACTCACTGTAGCATATAACCTCAAAGGTTCTCACACTCACTGTAGCATATAACCTCAAAGGTTCTCACACTCACTGTAGCATATAACCTCAAAGGTTCTCTCACTCACTGTAGCATATAACCTAAAAGGTTCTCACACTCACTGTAGCATATAACCTAAAAGGTTCTCACACTCACTGTAGCATATAACCTAAAAGGTTCTCTCGCTCGCTGCACTTTGTAACCTAAAAGGTTTTCTCACTCACTGTCCAGGTTTCTCCCATACAATAGCGTCAGTAGTCAACCCATTCACACATCACGGCCACCTGATCATATTGGAAACCATGTTCAAAGGCGTCAGGATATTCCTGTAAAAACCTGAGCGACTGTTACCTGAACGACTAATACTATAATACTTTAGTAGAACGGAAAGAAGGAGAAAAGAAAGGGGGTGGGGGTGGACGAAATCGAGGGCTTTTATATGAATGGGGAATGTAGGACGTTTCGGCCACGGACGTTTCGGCCGTGGGCCACGAACGTACGACGTTTTGAAGTGTGTGAAGTGTTGTGCACCTTACCTAACCTTACCTGACCTAACCTAACCTAACCTATACCCTACCTTCCGTGGCCAAAACATACTAGGGTGGTGGCCCATGGCTCAAACGTCCGTGGCCGAAACATCCGAGCACGATGAATGGGCTGGGTGGCTGGTTGGGTAGGTAAGGGAGGGGAGGGGCTGTAATGTGACCATCGTCCTGAAAATTTTCCGTAATTCAATACCGTAAATAAACACAGAATGGCCTGCACATATATCGCCAGGTTGGAATGAATCCCTAGTGTCCAAAAATATACTTCAAATAATTTATATTCTTTCGTCATATCTCAAACGTTAGATCATTAAAAGTTATTCTTTTTCTCTCTTCCACACTGATCCCTGTGTACCTAGACCCACCCAACCCTTATTCCACACCACCCATCATCAACTCCACCATATCCCTGCACCCCACTTCTCTCAGCTGTGCATGATTCGACCATCTACACTTCGAAACTCCGGGAGTTCAGGCCTCGCACAAGGTGAGCGTTGGCCATACTAAGTGTAAAAGCTGGAAACTTGGCCAACTGTACCTCACTCCGTAGACTTTAGTGACTGGCCACACCTCATCACACCATTCAACACACCATACTATCCGGATATGGATCCGTGGATATAGAATCCGGTTATGGATCCGTGGATATAGAATCCGGTTATGGATCCGTGGATATAGGATCCGGATTCGAATCGTCAGAATTTGGTCAATTCTTTCTTGGTCTATGGCCCACCTTTTGACAAAATTTCATTGAAATTCATTGAGAACTTTTGAAATTGAAGATATTGTGGGGGATAATCCGGATCCGAATACGGATCCTCCCCCAAAACGAATCATTTCTTCCTTGGCCCATGGCACACCCTTTCACAAAATTTCACCACAATCCTTTCATAACTTTTAGAGTAATCCCGGACCCGAATGCGGATCTGCCCCAAAATTTAATTAATTCTTTCTTGGTCCATGGCCCATCTTTCCACAAAATTTCATTGAAATTCAATGAGAACTTTTGGAGATATTGTGCGGGATACTCCAGATCCGAATCCGGATCCGCCCTCAAACTTAATTATTTCTTTCTTGGCCCATGGCCCACCCTTCCACAAAATTTCATTATAAACTGTTCATAACTTTTAGAGTAATCCTGGGTCTGGATTCGGCCTAAAATTTAATCATTTATTCATTGGCCTTTGGCCCACCTTTCGAAGAAATTTCCTCAAAATCCTTTTAACTTTTCGAGTAATCCTGTTAACAGACAAAAAGACAAACAAACTAACGCGGGGTAAAACATAACCTCCTTGGCGAAGGTAACAAATTAGGGGTGAAAACATACTCTCCCTGGAGAGAATGGTGCGTCTTACTAGGGACAATATTCCTCCAACAGGTTTTCTGTAGAACCTCTCATTCTCTTCATTATCGCACCATGGCATACTAAACTAATTTCATACTTTACTTTCGTAGAGGCCACGCCATCACAGCCCTTGTGTTATCGCTGTTAAGAGTCCGGCCACATCTCACGCTACTGCCGATCTGCAGAACGGTGTGGTCTGTGCAGTGGCCTTCATTCAACCACAACTTGCCCTGTCAGGCACTCCGCCACCATTCACTCTCTCAGTCCCCGTGCACCTGACCCCCACTCATTTCAGTACCCGGAATTGCCCCTACCACCCACGCCACCAGCCCCCACTGACCCCATGGCTCCCCACCTTCGTCTTCTACATTCACCGCAGTTTCAGTGTCCCCGCTGTGGGCGTGTGGGCGTCACTTTTTGGCGCCTGGACTGCCCGAGTCGTCACTCAGCCCGCCCTGCCCCTGCTCCTGCCTTCACCGCCACCCTTGCTGCTGATCATCAGCCGATACACTCTCCAGCCGCTGGTTCTACATCATGCCCCCCTCCTCCCTTCCCCTCAGCCCTCGCCCCTCTCCGTGCTCCGCAACAACCTGCTCACCTCTCCCCCCCTCACCCCCTGCCCTATCCTTCAGACCATCAACTGCGACTCCTGCAATAACAGTACGAATAACTACACAGTCTCCTTTTGTATGTACTCTCTCACCTCAATATTCCTTCTCTGCCTACCCCACAGCTCCCACAAACCAACCTCCACGTAACTACCACTCTTGCTGTTATTCCTGCTCCTCCCCTCCCTCCCGTCTCACTACCACCCAGCCTTGTCCCTATACCTGTGTCCCAGTCTCACCCTTTCATACAAGCCCTTTCTGTCTGTACTCCCTCACCCACTCCTTTCCCCCATACATCCTTGCCTCTCTGCCACCCTCTCCCCTCCCCCTCCATCCCCCTACCTCGCTCTCTCCCGGCAACCGCACAAATGGGACCTCCCTCTCTCGTGCCTTCCCACCCACTTTCCTCCACCTATTCCCCCACTTCCCCAACCATCCGTTCCCCAACTCTCTCATGACAATTCTCCGTCTCCCCCTTTGTCCTAATGGCTTCCAAACCTAGACAGTATGTTATCTTGGAACGCACGGAGAGTCCACCACCACCTGGCTGACCTTTCTCATTGTTTCATCTCATCACCCAGCTGTTATCTGCCTTCAGGAGGCTTTCCCTCACTCTCGTCGCCCCAGACCCCCACCCAGGCTTCGGGGATACCACTGCTATCATACTCATTCTGGCCAAGGCCTGGTTACATACATTCGTCACTCTATTACTCAAACCCTCATTACCAAATCACCTGCCTCTTCTCACTTATTTCGCCTCACTGTCAACGATGCCTCTTTGTATATATGTAACGTCTATCTCAGTCCAACTGGGGGTGACCCCACCACTTTACTTACCCGCTGCTCCTTACCTGTCTTTTACCTGGGCAATTTTAATGCCTCTCATTCGTCATTTGGCGGTTCTTGTGCTTCTCCTGCTGGTCATCATCTCCATGACTTTGCCAATAACCATCATCTGCATCCTTTCCCCACTCCTCATCCCACTCATGATGGGGGAGGTTATCTCGATCTCGTCCTTGGTAGCAACGTGGTACAACATGCTGTCACTGTTGACATTGTCCCTACTCTTATTTCCGACCACAATGCCATCCTTGCCACATATTCCATTCCCATACTACACTCCCAGCACCGCCATGTCAGGAAGATTAATATCCCTATTCCGCTGCAACCCACTTTCAAGGACATGCTAACCATCTGGTTTGCCAATTATTTGTTCACCACATCAACTGAACTTTACACGTCCCTAGTTACTGTAGTACAGACTTTCTATAATCATTATGTGCTACACGTCAATCATACAAAAACCTCTGCTTGCTGGGCTGTGGAGAGGGTAAGGGATCGCCATCTTCATGACAGTGAGGAGGACGTGCGGCTAGCAGTGGCTGTGTACCGCATTGACCGCACTGCTGACAGCCTCCACTCCAATCTCACTACAGCCAAGTCCTCCTGTGACCTCAAACAGTGTTCGCCAGGAGTATTGACATGACTTTCTCCAGCATACTGACGCACACAATCCTCGATCTAATGCTTGGTGGCTTGTTAACAGAGTTGTTCAGTCATATGAGTCCCTCTCCCCTCCTCTCCACCACAATCCTGTGGAATATGCCAACAACCTAGTTGACAAATGATCCATCCAATCTCAAATGACATCCCTGCCTCCTCCCATCAAGGCTTGCCTCCCAGCTGTTAGCGGAATTAGGCTAGCACGTATTGCAGAGACTCGCTCCACTCCCTCTCCCCTCGATGATCACCCCATCACCGGTGATGAGTTCCACCTTGTGCTATTGCAAGGCACGGCAATTACCCTGGGTGATGACGGGATCACCTATGCCACACAGAGACTCATCGCTGAAGTCCTTGGCAATCCCTTACTCTCACTGTTCAACCTGAGCCTTTCCGAAGGTAGTCTCCCTGCAGACTGGACCCATAGCACCCTCATCCCCATCCCTAAGCCTAATTCCTCTGATTTCCATCCCATTTCCCATAAGTTCCTGCATCTGCAAAGTCCTCAAGAGAATTCTTTTAGCAAGGCTCTGCGATCTTCTTCAGGAGCAGCTCTTTCTCCATCTTTTGGTTTCCTCCCAGGCCGAAGCACACAACATTGCCTTTCAGAATTACTTACTCACCTCACATCCTCCTCCTGTACGGCCTTCATTGACCTCAAAGCTGCATCTGACGTCACAAACCGTGACGTCATCCTTAACGAACTTCCCCACCTGGGTGACTGGCCACCTGTTCTGCTGGTTGGAAAGCTACCTGTCTCTTCGTCACTCTCGGGTTCTGTTTTGTGAGATGGTTAGTGATTATCGACCCTTCAGTCTTGGCACACCTTAGGGTGGGCTACATAGCCGCTTTCTTTTCAATCTTTTCATGAATAGACTCCTCCGTCTTTTAGGTCCTATCGCTGATTCCTCTCTGATCCTAACCTATGCTGATGATATCTGCATCTACTCCCCTTCTCCTGTCACTCTTCAATGTCTTCTAGTTAAGTTCAACAAGGTTGCATCTACTTGTGGGATGATTATCAACACTGCCAAAACCAAACTGTTTACACGATCCCTTTCTCATAGGTTTGCTTGATTAACCATAACCTTCCTCGGGTCTCATCTTGAGGAAGTGCAGGATTATACATATCTCGGAATTCCTCTCCCTTCCCTCTTTAACTCCTCCTAGTATGTCTCCACTATCTACACCCACCTTCACCTCAGACTTAAACTCTTTGGCACGCTCACTTTTGACTCGCATGGGGTTAGCATCCTAATCACTCAATCATTTTAACTGTTATATATTCGTTCCCTTCTTGATTATCATGCTATCCCTCTCTCCCTTGTACCCCCATCACAGCTCTGACCACTTGAAGTGGCACAAAATCAGGCGATGCACCTCATTCTTTGCGCCCCAGGTCTGCCAGAGTAGTCAACATTCTGCATGAACTCAATCTGTGTCACATCATTGATCAGTCATATGCTTGGAGTCTGCTTTGCCACGCAGTGTCTGACCACATTTCCGTCTCCTGCTTCATCCTTTTCCTCCCGACTGGTTGACTTTCTCTCAGAAGCCACTCACCTAGATCGGATCCAGCATACTCACAGGCCAGGCCTGGCATCCTGGCTAAAACGAATTCGTTCAGCACTCAATTGTCCTTTCCAGCTCTCTGGTCATGATCCCACCAGCATCCGTGCTAATCTTGTCACTTCCATCCCTACTGACTCTTTGCCCCCTACCTGGACACGTACGACTCCTGCTGTACATTACACACCTTCTGCCACTGCTTCTGACCTTTTACTACTCCTCACAGCTCTCCATCACTGAAACCCTTAACTCTGTAGCCCACACCTACCCTTCCCCTCCTATTCTCGTCTACACTGACGGTTCTGTCCTCGCTAAAGGTGGGCGGGAGCTGCTTGCATTGCTTTACTAACTCTGCTTCCCCCGTCTTCTCCACCCTCCATTGCCTTCCCAACTCGGCCAGCAGTACCCAGTGTGAACTATCTGCTATACGCTCTTCCCTTGACTTCCTTCTCTCTTATCACCTTCCAGGTCTAATCATCAGCGATTCCCAAGCTGCCCTTGCCTTACTTCACGACCCCTCCGACACCCCTCCCCTCTCTTCGCTTCCCTCTACTCTCGCCTCCATCAGGCTCATGCTCTTGGTCTCAGGGTTTCTTTTATTTGGATCCCAGCCCATGTTGGTCACATCCGCCACGACCAGGCATTATTGCCTGGCCCGAGCTGCCTGTAACCTCCCCGTAGCTGCCATCCGCCTCCCTGTGTCCACGACAATTGTCCGGAGAATCCTTCTCAAGGAGTCCAGGGAGGACCTAGCCCTGTGTGCTGATGCTGAACGTCCCACTGGTGTCACCATCCAGCACAATGACACCCACCGTGGCGTGAGACACACTTATGGCAAGCTCCCCACCCACATCCGCCGCTGGGATGTGGCTGTAGCCCGCATTCGCCTGGGGTATCGCTCCCCAGGGGAAATCACCGCATGACCGACCTCCAACAGGCCATGTAAACTCTGTCACAATCCAATGAATGAAGCATTATCCCATCATATTATTAACTTCCGAGTTATTGCCCCCTTCAGACCCCCTGGACTCTTGTTTTCGGCATTGTGTACATCACACATCTTGATATACTCGAAGACATTCTCACACTTCACCCCAACTTCCTTTCATTGTAATGCCCTGACACCAGGAAAATGATCGGACGTTTTGGAGTGTATGTGTGTGTGTGTGTGTGTGTGTGTGTGTGTGTGTGTGTGTGTTTATGTTCTGTCTGCGCGCATGTGCACGCGCGCGCACACGCACACATCAGGTGCATGTGCATGTATTATCCTAGAGCTGGGATTTTGAATCAATAGGTAATTTTATAATGCATATCGTGGCTTTTTTTCTATCTACCTACCTGTGTATGTGACTATGTGTATGTATCTACTTAAGGTGTATATATATATATATATATATATATATATATATATATATATATATATATATATATATATATATATATATATATATATATGTGTGTGTGTGTGTGTGTGTGTGTGAGTGTGTGTGTGTGTGTGTGTGTGTGTGTGTGTGTGTGTGTGTGTGTGTGTGTGTCCCTGTCTATGTATATATGAATATATCATATATATGTGCATGTTGCATATGTATGTTGTATATGAATGCACGCCTGTACACATACCCATATCCTTATACATGCGTATCTATCCTGTACATGCAGTATGTCTATGGCTACATGTGCGTGAATGTATACGTATATGCATAGATATATACGTATATGTATGTGTGCATGTGTCTCTCTCTGCATACGTATGTCCATATGTGTGTATAAATGTGTCCTTTTGCTCATTTCTAAGCTTGTAATGATAATTACTGCAACAATTTTTTACCATATATGTCATTGTGTCTTTGTTCATTATTCTGCTTGTAATGATAATTACTCCTATACATTTTATGCCCTAAGGTGTCAGTGTAACTTTTTTTTGTGTGTGTGTTCACATGCACCCTTTCCTGCTTGGCCTTCAGGGACAGTGTTCCCCAGAGTGTTGGGGCTTGTACTGATTGGTAAATAAAGAACCTAAAAAAATAAAAATACAAACACTTATTTTACTTCCATTCTATTATGAATACATCACGTACTTTCTGTGTAGTTATTATATACAGCCACTTGTACATACTATTTGCAGTTTCATACACAAACGTCACTGTCGTAAGATTTCCGAAGGCGTCACTCCCGTACGTTTTTCCGCTGTCATAATCAACAGTTCTACTGGGATGACGCTGACTGAGGTAGTAACCAGATGACTGTTTTCCATGCCGTCACTATCGGGATAAATATTGCACTAATCACCTTGTCTTTCGTGAAAATATATCACTCTCGTCATCATCGTAAGTATTTAATAAACGTCTACATCGTAAATATAACACAAATGTCACTATTGTAAATGTTTCACCAATCAGTTTCCCTTTTGTGAAAACACTTCACACTTGTCAATATCGTAATTATTTCATAAAAGCCACTATCGTAAATAGTACACATATATCACAATCGTAAATATTTCACAAACGTCACTATCGTCAGTACTAGACAATTGTAATAATCGTAAATATTTTACAAACGTCACTGTCGTAAATACAGCCCCTTCCTTGTAGGGTGCATGGATGGAGGTTGTTTTACGGTCGGTTCGCTCACCTTTATTCGTGTGTAAAGGTACAGTCAGTCTTTTTCCATTCTACTGGTACAGTTTCACTCATCCGAGCTCTCTTGAAGTTCATTCCACTCTCCCCACTACACTTAATCATCCTTGCAAACACCTCATTAGCAACTGCTGCCTTCCCATTCTTCAGCCACTTCACACCAATCTTCACTTATAACAGCATCACGTTTCCTGACATTCTTTCTCTGCACACCACCCAAACCAGTCATGTTTACAGCAGCCCTCCTCTCACCATCTCCATTCATCAGCCTTTCAAAATATTCTATCTGCTTTCCACTTCACATCCACTGGTAAGTTTTTTTCCACTTTCATCCCTAATCCTTTCAAACTTCTTTCCACTCTCACTTCTACACTTTTGCACCTTTTTTCCAGAACAGTTTCCTATATTCAAAGCAATTTGTATTACTTTTTCTTCCGAGATCATCATTTACCTCCCTCTTTTTCTTCTACTGTATACTAGTCTATTTGCATGCTTCTAATTCTAAAGTTATTTTCTTCTTTTATCCCCCAAAGCTCACATGACAACCATAGCCATCATGAAACAAGTGGTTGGGGTAGCTCTAGCTGACATGTAATTCCCGCCATTGTGTGAATTCCTTAATTTCTATGGTGCCCCGTAAGCCATGGTGGCTTTTAGGAGGCGCATGGACCCCCAGGACAGTTTTTCACTCGCCAAATTAGTCCAAACATCGATGAATTCAGGATCTGTGTCATCCGATTCCCTTCCTGTTGCAAGTGGCCACCCGACTCCTGCCACCTCCTCCCTTGCCAAGCCTACTTCACGTCCAGGGAAGGGGCTAAGTGACAATACTATCAACAGGGTATTAGAGATAAAGGTGTCATCGTTATCAAGTGGCGAGACATCTGAGAGCGGGATCTACCATGTGGAGAGTGACATGCCCCAGCCACCCTCCCGTACCTCCTCCCATAGCTTCATCCTGACACTTGGGAGGCAAATCAGACGATCCCATAGTATCGATCAATAATCCAACAGTGCCTTCTGACATCCCCAATCTTCCAGTGCCTCAGGAAACTCCTCTGATATGCTGGACTCGGACACAAAGGCTCGGGCAGCCGGAAGAAACGCCACTTTTCAGCTACCCTTCCACCTATGCAGCAGCAAAAGAAGAAGCCTCTTGCCCACACCATCCACATCCCCCCTGCCTGGAACTTCAAGTTTGATGTCCCCACAGTCCGGCCCTTCTTCTGCGTCCTTACTACCACAGGGGTGACCACATGGCCAGCTGCAGGAGGCACCATCGCCTCTCAGCGCTCCCCAGGCATTGCCACATGGTGGATCAGAACCCTCCGATTCATCCTATTTTCCTTCCCCTCCCCATCGTGCAAGAAGCTGCGCACGTGGGTGTGCTGGCTGGTCAAGAGGCTGAGGCTGAAGTGTACGAGTACTTGGTGCACGTGCCCATTGTCCCAGTTCCCACTGGCCATGTGTGGGGACAATTGGGAAGGGTTTGAGCCAGCGGCTACTGCCTCTGATGATTCTCAGGCAGGTGCTCAGGCAAATTCCCCAGGGAGAACCAACTCCCACATCATGAATTTTTCCAGGGTATTTTTTCATTGCCCTTGATGGAATACTTAGTGCACGAGATAACTATCACCAGGAAATCCTCCAATGCTCGCTCGACCTCCCTTCCTGTGGACAAATCAGTCATTAGGGAATGGTATCCATTGGAAGTGGGTGAATTATGTGTATTGCCAGCTCTAGCCATGTTGATGGCACTCATAAAAAAGTATGCCATATAGGGCTGTTGGATCATGGATGATTTCACAGCCACACCTGTCTTTGGGAAGTTCCTGGCACAGGAGAGGTACCTTGCCATTCTACGGTTCCTACACTTTTCCCCTCAACCTGGGACCTGCACCTAATGACAGACTTTGGAAAATTAGCCTGATTCTGACCATGCTAAAGGAATCTTTCACCAGGTTTCACACTCTTTCCAGAAAGTGGTGGTGGATGAGTTGCTTGTTTTATTCTGGGGATGAATGGCATTTATCTACTATTTGTTATCAAAACATCATCGTTTTGGCATCAAATTCTTTGTCATTGTGACTGCAAGACTGGATATGTGCTGGACTTTGTAGTGTTCTCAGTGTCAGATGTGGGTATCTCAAATGACAACCCACATGGCAGCTCAGGTGCCATTGTGAATGCTAATGGACAAGTACTTCAGGGCTAACGACATGTTCACTGATAACTACTACACATCCTCAGTATCGATGAAGTTTTTCTTTAAACATGGAATAAGAACCTAAGGCAATTTTAGGCCCAATAGGAAGCACTTCCCTGCCGTCCCCACCAAAACTGGAAAGACTTTAGTCACCAGGAAATGTGGTAACATGTTGGCCATCTACTGGCATGACAAGTGAAACGTTAGCATGCCTACCATAGTTCACAAGGGTGAGATGCACTGGGAAGCAGGACCACACAACCAAAGAGCCCTTGATCAAGCCTGATTCAGTCAATGACTGCAACGTAAATATGCAGCTCATTGATATATCTGATATGCAGATTGGTGCCATCAACTATCTCAGGATGTGCTGAAGGTGGTACAGAGAAGGCATTCCCGCTTCTTCTTGATATCACTGTGCTGGATGCATTCGTACAATTTTGGCAGGTTGTTGGCACAGGTCTTTCTCTATATGAGTTTAAGAAAGAAATTGTGGGCAAACTACTGGCAGAGTATGGACGTGTTCAGCCAGCTGCACCAAGGAGACACAATGTTGCTGTACTGCCTGACAGCGTCACCCAGGCATGGTGAACCTGGAGCACTAACATCCAGGGGAAAAAAGGGTACAGGCAGTGCCATGTCTGCCTGAACGGTCAGCAACGACATTAAGCAAAGATGCACTGTGCATTGGGTGCTTCTTCATTTACCACACTGAGGTGAGGGAGGAAAGTGTAAATAGTGTACATATTCAGATCATTACATATGAATTTAGAATACGAGTATAAGGAAAAGTATGGACATAATAAAACATTCTCAGGTTACAGTGTAAGTGAACTTGCAATATAAGTCCAAATAAGTGTTACAGTAATATTGAGCAATATGTGTGCAAATTAGTTTGGTTGTGACACTAAACTAGAAAATATTTTGTGCATCTCCTATAGTGAGTAAGAACTTAGCCAAGGAAATGATTTTGCTACACAAGAATTTCGAATATAAGCAAAAATATGGGTATATGGAAATTATCTCAGGATACAGTGAAAGTGAACTCACAATACAAGTGCAAATAAATGTTATGGTAATATAGTGCAATATTTATGTGCAAATTGGTTCTATTGTGACAGTAAACTTGTATTTATTTTGTGCAGTTCCTCTAGTGCAATACAAACTTAGCCAAGTAAGTGTTTAGAAACTAAGCAAGGTGCGGGTGTAACAAAAGAAAATGACCTCAGGAATAACTAAAGTGATCTTACATAATGGAGAACATACTTGCAGAGAGAGTGAAAGTAATGCTTTGTGGCAAGTAATGTGTAATAACCTTGGAATATCTTTTCTCTGTCCTATCCCATGCACCATAGTCCACAGAGTCACCTTGGAAAGACAAAAAAAAAATAGGGGAATAAACACTTACCAGGGATGTTGATTATTTCATGTAGCAGTGGCAGGGGCAGTGGAGAAGAGTGTCAAGGTCAAGTGGGCTAAAGCCCCAGTCACACTGCAGGTACGACTTGTCGCAAACCTGATAATCGCAAAACCAGTACCCAACCACAGAGGTCTCCAAGCAGTCGTGCCACCAATTGGCTACCGGTGGTCGTCCAGTGTCCGTCCAGTGGGTGGATGAATGGCGACCATGGCCAGGTACACACAGGTCAAGACACCAACGGGTGGCCGGCCGGTTGTCGGCAGGCCGCCGACAAACGGCGGCCGGTCCGTGTCCTGTCGCAGTTTAGACCACGACCACTAGACCAACACCAGCCGTGGATTGGCCAGTGGCTGGTCTCGGTCCCCACCACCTGTCGCTCAACCAATCGCTGGCAGGACGGCGGACGGACTTGAACCATTGTCCCTGACAGGAGGCTTGTGGACAGCAGCCACCATAGTCCAGTCGTCACCTTGACAGAGTGCGGACGGCCACCCCACAGAGTGGGCAGCGACTGGCCTCCGTCTGGATGGCAACCACTGCTTAAAAATCTAGTGTTGCCGACCAGTCGCAGTCCGTAAGCCAGCCAGATGCAGTCCAGCCGCCCACCAGGGATCTTCCATGTCATGAGATCGGTGGTTGCAGGGAGGTTTTTCATACAGCACGAAAAACCTCACGACGATTTTTTTGTCGCCATGGTGGCCTGCGGCTAGACCGAGACATATGAAGACCGGTTGTAAACCTCACCAAAACCACCCATGACTTACAGGTCGCGGGTGGTTTGTGATAAGTCGTACCTGCAGTGTGACTGGGGCGTAAAGGGGAGCATGAGTGAGTGCGAGCAGGGAATCCCTTTTTGGCTCACGTGGGTGTGCGGGTGGTGTGCTGTAGCCATTTACTCAACCACTCCTCTGAACACAGCCTTCCGTGATCCCCCCAGATTGACTCCATTACCTCCTACCTCCTCAACACCTCCACCTAGAAACCTGAGGACACTTGCAATGGAGAGATGAAGGATTGTTGAGCATTTTCATCTTTACTCGAAAGTTATATGTGCAGTAGTTACGCAGTTATGACTGCTTGGATATAGCCTACTAAAAAAAAAAAAAACGTGCTGGGTATGGTCTCGGCTTGTAAAACCCCCGAGCTCTGCAGGTTATTAGAATCGCACTTCATCATCCACTCTAGCCACTTCTTCCTCTTTTCCGTCGCTGCTCTTTCAACCATTTCATCCCACCACATTTTACTTTTCTTATTTGGTAACCCGCGACACCACACACTGCTATGATTCATAACTAAACATTCCTGATATGCATTCCACAAGTTGCCCACATCCATTTGGTCCCAGTTTAATTACTTAAACTCCATTACGACTTTAGCATGGTATTCATCTGCCAATTCTTTGTTTCTCAGCTCGTTCACTTTCAGTCTTTCGCTGTCACTGCTTCTCTTTCCCTTTATCCATCTCACTCCTCCAGTTTAACCTTGCACACTACAGTCATTGATCAGATACACCCATATCGCCTTCTCATCACCCTCTTATCAGCATTCCAAGCATTGTTTTCTCTACAAGCACATAATCAAACAGGCTTCTTTTTCAACACTGTCTCCATTCTCCGTGTATCATATATGTTTCTGTGCACCTTGTACTTAAAATATGAATTACAAATGCATACATTCCACTCAGCACCTTTCATTATTGTTCTCCTCCAGTACTCCACAATGACCCATTATATCATGTTCAGGACAAGTTTCCATTCTCCCGTTCATGTCGCCCATCGCAAACAGTGTAACTCTTGGGCATCTGTCCCTGTACAGTATATACTGTATATATATATATATATATATATATATATATATCATGAGCCGTTTAGGTATCCACTGCAGGACCGGCCTATCCCTACCGACGTGGGGACGATACAGCCAATACATCTCTACCAAGTGGCTTAGGCTGTCTAGTAGAGAAAGAAAACGAGTTCTGTGGGAGGGTAACTATTCCACACCACTCATAAATGGTATTTATTTATTTATTTGGTACGAATTTATATGTAGTACAAGAGTATATTGGTTTTCAAACAGTAATGTAGGCATTATAAGCATTGTTTCACTCACTAACTCATCAACATACCTGACCTTTTTTGGAGACATTACATGATCATCATTTCTAACTGTTTCTTCCTCTAATGCTATGTAAACTTTGTCCTCCACATTGTCATCGATTGGGGAATCACTCTGACCCTGAATGTCTTCATTGGCCAGGTCACTGGTAACAGGTGAATTGATGAGACAATGGCGTGCGGGGTGGGGAGGTTATGCGGCGTAAGGCATTGTCCCTGCCTGGCATCTTGTATAGGAATAGAAGAAGGTGTCCCGCGTATAAATACCAAAAATCACGCGCGAAAATTGAAAATTGTGCAAATTAAGAACCTTGCAATTGCGGGACTAGCTGTGACAAAACGTTGGAACGTACCCACATGTCGATGGGATGCCTCGGGTTAAATGTCAGGACCAAGTTGCCTAGCCCAGGGCTCCTATGCTCCTCATGGGGGAACGTAGATTTGGATGATGGATATATATATATATATACCTAGGCTGCTTCCCCCAAGGAAAGGGAGGTAGCCGAGACAGGACGACACACTCCCCATTTACTCATCCATTCAAACTCATTCACTTGCATCTTAGCCCCAAAGGGGAGAAGGGACAGATCCTCACTGCATCACACCGCACAAGGGTCAACTGCGCAGTGCAATCAGTGACTTCTGCAGCAGGGCCTGACAGCAGAGCTGGTTTACCCCTGCCACATCATAATAAACCCATCCCCTTACCCGCACCTGACCTGACTAGCTGATCAGACCAAATGAAGGAGAATATCCCCTCAGGGCTGCGTCATCATTTATTCATTCACAATTTCTCTCCATTTATTTCTGTCACGCACAGCCACTCTTCCTTGCTCAACAGACATCCTTCTCGCATCCAGCGCTCTCTTCACACTGTCCATCCATCCTATTCGTGGTGTTTCTCTCAGCCTTACACCTCTCACATCAGATCTAGTTATCTTTTTCACCAGTCGCTCATTATCCATTCTCCTCAACACCCTTTGCTCAACTCTACCAGCCATCTCCCAAACAACTCCAGTTCTCCTTCGCACTTCATCATTTCTCGCTCGATCCATAAGCGTCACTACACACATACTCCTCAGACACCTCATTTCCATTACATTCAAACTTTTCCTCTCTGCTACACCCATATTCCATGTTTCAGCCCCATATAACGCAGTCGGTACCACAACACACTCATACAGCCTTCTCTTTACATCCATTCTAAGCGAACGACATCTAAACGCTTTTTTCATTCCTCCCAGCATCTTTCATTCATTCTAAACTTCACTTCTGCATCTATTCTTCCATCCACAGCAATATTCGACCTTAAAAATTTAAAACACTACCTCCTCAAGCAACTCACCATTCAAAACTATATTCAACTCCCTACCATCTACCAACCTCATACACTTCATCACTTTACTCTTATTCTCATTTACTTTCAATTTCCTCCTTTCACACACCCTTCCAAACTCCTCTACCAACTGTCTCAATCTCTTCTCTGAATCAGCCACCAGTGAAGTATCATCTGCAAACAGCATCTGCTTCAGATTCCACTCTCCACCATCAACATTTACCAGACTCAGACCTCCACCTAACACTTGCATTCACCTCCCTTACAACACCATCCATATAAATATTAAACAACCAAGGTGACATCACACATCCCTGTCGCAGCCCCACTCTCACGGGAAACCAATCACTCACTGTATTTCCCACTCTTACACACGCTCTACTGTTTACATAAAAACTGTTCACCCCTTTTAGTAACCTACCATCAAGTCCATACAATCTTAAAACAGTCCACAAAGCCTCCCTATCAATTCTATCATACACTTTCTCTAAAGCCATGAATCCTCAACACACATCCTTGCCTTTCACTAAATACTTTTCACACACTTGTCTCACAGTGAACACCTGATCCACGCATCCCATCCCTCTCCTAAAGCCACACTGCTCATCACCAATCACTCCCTCTGTACCCTCTCTAACTCTCATAATTAACACTCTACCATACACCTTACCTACAACACTCAACAAACTTATGCCCCTAAAGCTAGTACATTCATACGTATCACCCTTGCCTTTATACAACGGGACCACACAAGCACTTGCCCAATCAATTGGCACCATACCTTTCACAAAGCACACATTCAACAGTCTTACTAACCATGTCAACAATAGTCACTTCACCACCATTCAGGCATTCCACAGCACACCCATCCATACCTGCAGCTTTCCCTGTTTTCATCTCCTTTACTGCCTTCTCCACTTCCTCCTTCGTGATCAAAGAATCATTCAACTCTCCCAACATACTTATTCCTTGCACCCTTCCATCCGCCACAATCTCAGCCACCCTTTCCTCCTCTACATTTAACAATCTCTCAAAATACTCTGCTCATCTCTTCCTTACTGCATCCATCTCTATTAACATCCTTCCATCCTCTGCTTTTACTCGCTCTTCCTTCCCAGACTCTTCCTTTCGCACCCTTTTCACTTCCTTCCAGAACGTTTTCTTATTCTGTTGAAAAATTCTGTCAGTCGCCTACCCCACCTTTCATGTGTTGCCACTTTAGCATCACGCACAGCCCTTCTCACCCTATTCCTCTTTTTCCTTATACCTCTCATATGACACCTCATCCTTCCTCTGCAGCCACACTTCATATGCATGTCTCTCCTCAGCCACAGCCATACTTACTTCCTCGCACCACCATTCACTTCCTTTTCTTACACCACCACCCACACGTCTCACACCACACACCTCTTCTGCATGCCCCACCACAGCACTCTTAAACAACTGCCATTCCTCCTCCACACTGCCATTTTCCTGATCTTTCACTGCGTTCCACTCATCTTTGAATTTCATCTGATACTCTATCATTTTCTCTCTTTTATGCAACTCACTTACTTTCAAAACCTCCCTGCCACACCTAACCCTCCTAGCTCTCACCCATCTCTTACCTACTCTTAACTTTCCCTTCACCAGTTAGTGGTCAGACATACCTCCACCCTCCCCTCTCAGAACTCTCACATCCAACAATCTTCCTATTACATTCCTAGACACAACCACATAGTCCATCAATGCTTTATCCACAACCATTCCATCCTCCTGTCTCACCTATGTATACTTATAAATATCTTTCTTTTCAAACAGCGTATTTCCAATCACCATCTCTCGCTCAACACACATCCCTATCATTTGTTCCCCATTTTCATTTCTTCCAGGCACACCATGCATACCAACTACACCTTCAACTGCTACATTTCCCTCTCTAGCATTCAGATCTCCCATCATTACCACATTCACATTCGCTCCAAAACTCTGCAGACACTCATCAACATCATTCCAGAAAGACTCCCTCTCTTCCTCATCCCTTTCACTAATAGGCCCATATGCACTCACAAACACCCACAACTCATGTTCAAATTTTGCTTTCACCCACATCAGTCTCGATGACACTTCCTTCCATTCAGTCACATACTGCTGTACTTCCGTACTCATTTCCCACCCTAGGGCAGAGTGAGGAGTAGCAATGTCTAGACAGCCCAAATTTGCCCAATCCAATGGGCCACGCTTCCATTCACTCATCATTAAACCCCCCAGAATCCTGGCTTTATCGGATATGCCAAAAACATTCACCACGTTCTGTGGTTTCACATAAATGTATCAGATAGATTCAATCCGGACGCTGCCACGTTAAAAGTGGTGCCAAATCCCTGATCATGCACTTCTCCTCACAACATTCATTCACCTAGCTCGATCTCTTCTCAGTTCCCTAGCCTCACCGACTTCCAAACCTCTCTTTCTCATACATTCATCCACCATATCTCTCCGTCTTCTCCTTGGCCTACCTCGCCTCCTCCCTTCTTCAGTTACACTTGCTTCACAGACTACACACACATCCAAAGCCACTACAACACTACAGTTACACTTACAAGCACTCCTCACCGTACATACAATCTCTACCAGACAGCCTAAGCCACTTGGTAGAGATTCATTGGCTGTATCGTCCCCACTTCGGTCGGGATAGGCCGGTCCTGCAGTGGACACTCAAACGGCTGATGATTGTATATATATATATATATACATACAAAAACTTTAGTTCACCGTAAAGAAATGTAGTCTATGCTCCCCCTCCCTCCATCTCATCTTCAGTTTGCTCTCTCCCCTTCTCCTCCTGCACCCCACTTGCATACACTGTACTAGTCTGTATCTCATTCTCCATGCTCTCCACATGACCAAACCATTTCAGAATAATTTTCCTGACACTTTCAGTCGCATCCACATCAACACCACAGTATCGTTCATTCCTTCATTTGTCTGTCTGTTTCTCCACGTAACGCAACATGTTGCTCTCAATTAGCTCACCTCTACTGTAGTACACGTACTCTTGACCTGTGTCCTTCATACAGGGTATAAACTTCATTTCGGTGCGTTAAACTAGGAATTCCAACACTGCTATGGAACGACTTTTTTCTAACTTCCTTGCTCATTTCCTTATTCCTATTTACTGATTTCAGAGCGCCAGCAACTTTTCCTTGCTGTACCGTTTCATGCACTTCAATTAAACTAATATGATCCTTATTTATCACGCTACCTAAATAGTTGAAGGCCCATACATTCTTTATTTTCTAATAATTCAGCCTCACCATGCATTCTTTGACTTAATTTCTGTCAAAAATCACAGTTTTACTCTTAAGTACTATCGCTCAAAAAAAAGTGTCCTTACTAAAGTGACGTGAGCCATTTTGACACAATGGAAGACGAAATATAGAATACCAACACTATTCTAATGGCTCTGCTCATTGTGGAGTCCTGTGATAACGTGAGTAAGGATAATTTGTTGAGCGATAGTATACATACTTTAGATTTCCCTTCTTACTCACATTGCCAATTTCATTTACCAACACACACACACACACACACACACACACACACACACACACACACACACACACACGTGTATATATATATATATATATATATATATATATATATATATATATATATATATATATATATATATATATATATATATATATATATATATATATATATATATATCAGTCTCTCTGTTTATCTGTCTATAAATCTATCTACTTCATCAGCTATTGCAAGTCCACTGTTGAACAAAGGCGTTCCCCATACTTCTTCACGAATTCCTTGGCTGAGCCATTCTCTCCTATAAAATTCTTTGTTTCATCTCTCCATCTCCTGAATGGCTCTTTCCTGCTACGCATACAGTCTCTTGGAGTCCAGTCAGTCAGCTTCTTTCTCCATCGGTTATCCCTTATTCTTTCTGCATGGCCTGCCCATCTCCTTTTCTGTTCTTTTACAATTTCTATAATGTCATTGATTTAGTCTGCTCTCTCACCCAAGTTGATGTCTTCCTGTCTTTCAAAGATATTTCCAGCATTGACCTTTACATTGTTCTTTGAAAACGGATTATGTAATTTGTTTCCCATTGATTTTATCAGTTTCCAGGTCTCATAACCGTACGTCGTAGCTGGGATTATACATTCGTTATATACCAGTGCTATTCAACTACTCTAGAAGTAGGGCTGAATTATGAAACTCAGATAAACGAAATGACTATTCATTATTTTATCTGTATTTTTCTCTCTGTCTAAGCAATTATACACGGAAAGAAACGAGAAACTCATATATTGTTTGCGTTTACATTTTCCAATAAATACTGTACATAAATAAAATTAGAAAGCACTCACAGAGCGCATACCTCCGTCAATGTCATTGCCATTAAAAAAGATTCGGATACTTGGAGATACTGTGTGGAAGACAGGATCCGGATCCGCCCCAAAATTTAATAAATTGTTCCTTGACTCATGGTCCACTCCTCCATCAAATTCTATTGAGATCCATTGAGAAATTTTGGAGATATTGTACACATAGGATCCGGATTAAGATCCAGATCCCCCCTCCCAAATTTAATCAGTTCTTTCTTGGTCCATGGCCCATCCTTCCACAAAATTTCATTGAAATTCATTGAAACTTTTGGAGATATCGCCTGGACAAACAGACAAGCATAGGTGAACACATAACCTCCTCCAATTTTGTTGGCGTAGGTAAAAAAGAGAAAATTGCAAAACTTTCTGTGTTATGTTTTTTATTTATTTTCATTTTTCTGAGTCTGTCAAAGGGCCAAAGAAAAATGCCTCAAGGCCGTATTTGGTCCGGGGGTCGCCAGTTGAATGGCCCTGTTATATATTTTTCATTTCGTTCATACTGACAAGTTACTTATCATGAAGTCTCTATGTTTACCGAATGATTTCCATTCAGTTGTAATGTGTCTTTTTATTTCGTTTTCATGGTCTTTCGTTAGTTTTAGCAATTGCCCCAGGCAGTCCTCAAGAATTTCTTCTTTCATTTCGATGACGCTCTGGAGTATTTGGATTAAACATAACTTCAGGCTTCTACGCTGAAACTTTCTCTGTTTAGGTCATTTTAACGTTTCTTCAATGTCCTTGCTGTTTATGAAATTAGGACAATGTCGGCTGCAATTCTTCCTAGCATTCTGGAAATGCTTTCAGGGCTGATGTAAAAATTTTGGTGAAATTGAATCTCCCTGACGCACACCTTTCTCCATCTTAATTTTTTCTGTCTTTATATGACTTAACTGCAGCAGTTTCCCACTTTGTATATCATGCTATCGAGCAGTTTTATAATTTCTTGTTTACTCCTTCTTCCCTCAATTTATAATTGCTATTTGCTCCACTGACGTGAGGTTTTTCGTAATCGACGAAATCTAATCACAGTGGTTTATGATAAGCTGTAGTTTTCTCAGTTAACTGATTCATTGTATGTAAAGGATCAGTGGTTGAATACCGGCTTTGGAATCCTGCCTGCTCACGAAGTCGGCTTTCTTCCAAATTTACTTGGTATTCTGTTCTTAAGGATTTAGTGAAGAATTGTAAATAGCTAATTATAAATAGTTAAAGAATTGTAATAACCTAATCGGATGATAATTACTAAGGTCTTCTAGGTCGCCTCTCTTGC
>NC_137053.1:31230584-31240584 GCF_032717465.1 Coenobita brevimanus | reverse complement strand
TAACAAATGTTCTTTTACACTGTTACCTAGTATACCTACTGAAAGTAACATACGTAAATAAAAGGCAAAAAAATGTGGCCTACCATTGATACATATTATATAGATTTATTCAATTTTCAGTGATACCTATTTCAGATATGTACGAAAACGAAAGTAAAAGTAAACTGGGGCTTTCTTTTAAAGGCTGTTTATACAATAGCAATGTTTTTTCCATAACTCTAAACTGAAAGTAACATACTGTTACGAAATAATAACGTAACTCGAATTCTTCCCGCTCCTTCTGGCACCTTGCCAAAAATCTTTCTAACAACTTTCCCTCATCATCCTTCCCTCCTCTTTTCTACTCTGATGGTTCTCTAGCTATTTCTTCTACTGATAAAGCAGATCTCTTCGCACAGACTTTCTCCTCCAGTTCCACCTTAGACGATTCCGGTGCTGTTCCTCCATCACTTCCCACCTCTGACTTCCTCATGGCTGACATTAAAATGTCTTCAGTTGATGTATTTTCTGCCATCACTGGCCTCAGTACTAACAAGGCATATGGGCCTGATGGGGTCCCTCCTGTTGTTCTCAAGAACTGTGCTTCTGTGCTTACACCCTGCCTAGGCAAACTCTTTCGCCTTTGTCTGTCAACTTGTACCTTTCCTTCTTGCTGGAAGTTTGCTCTCATTCAGCCAGTCCCAAAGAAGGGTGACCATTCCCAACCCTCCAACTATCGTCCAATTGCTTTAACGTCCTGTATTTCAAAAGTTTTCGAGTCAGTTCTTAATAGAAAAATTTTAAGGCATCTTTCCTATCACAACCTTCTTTCCGATCGTCAGTATGGGTTCCGTCAGGGACGCTCCACTGGCGATCTTCTCACCTACCTTTCAGACTCCTTGTCATCCTCCTTTCGGGACTTTGGCGAAAGCTTTGCCATTGCACTTGACATCTCAAAGGCTTTCGATCGAGTCTGGCATAAATCTTTAATTTCCAAACTGCCCTCTTACGGTTTCTATCCTTCTATCTGTGCCTTCATCGCTAGCTTCCTTTCTGGTCGTTCTATAGCCGCTGTTGTAGACGGCCATCGTTCTTCTCCTAGATCTATCAACAGTGGTGTTCCTCAGGGCTCTGTCCTGTCACCAACTCTCTTTCTTTTATTCATCAATAAGCTGTACATCTAACTCTATCCACTCGTATGCTGATGATTCCACCCTTCACCTTTCCATTCGGTTCCCGCAAAGTTCATCTCGGCAATTACTTCAACAAACAAGGGATGAGGCTATGGCACACCTAATGTCTGACTTGGCTTTTATCTCTGACATCTCAAAGACTTTCGATCGAGTCTGGCATAAATCTTTATTTTCCAAACTGTCCTCTTACGGTTTCTATCCTTCTATCTGTGCCTTCATCTACAGCTTCCTTTCTGGTCATCCTATAGCTGCTGTTGTAGATGGCCATCGATCTTTTCCTAGATCTATCAACAGTGGTGTTCCTTAGGGCTCTGTCCTATCACCCACTCTCTTCCTTTTATTCATCAATAAGCTGTACATCTAACTCTATCCACTCGTATGCTGATGATTCCACCCTTCATCTTTCCATTCGGTTCCCGCAACGTCCATCTCAGCAATTACTTCAACAAACAAGGGATGAGGCTATGGCACACCTAATGTCTGACTTGGCTTGTATCTCTGACTAGGGTAAAAATAATCTGGTTGTTTTTAATGCATCAGAGACTCAGTTTTTACACCTATCAACCCACTAATGTTCAGTAATATCCAGCTCAATCCTGCATCATCCTTGAACATGCTTGGGGTTTCATTCACTCGGGACTTATCTTGGATAGATCATATTACATCTCTTGTGAAATCTGCTTCCAGGAGATTAGGTGTGCTAAGCCGACTCCATATCTTCTTTACCCCTGCACAGTTGTTGACTTTATACACGGGTTTTATTCGCCCCTGTGTAGAGCTCAATTCTCATGTGTGGAGAGGCTCCCCACATACAGCTCTTCTCAGTAGGGTGGAGTTAAAGGCTTTTCATCTCATTAACTACCCTCCTCTTACTGGATCACTTCAGCCTTTGTCTTCGCCACACTGTTGCATCTTTCTCTTTTCTATCGCTACTTCAATGGTCACTGCTCCTCTGAACTGTCTGCTTGCATCTCTCCACCTCTACGACGGGTGTGTAGCACCCGTCTAACAACAACCTCTCATCCCTTTTCTGCCCAACTCTCTAATGCAAGAGTTTACCGTTACTCTCAGTCCTTCATTTATGCAACAGGTAAACTCTGGAGGTGTCTCCCTCTATCAGTATTTCCTGCTTCCTATGATCTCCAATCTTTCAAACGCAGTGTGTCCAGGCATCTCGAAATGAACAGATCTTGAATTTGGCTCTCTTTTGTTTTTGTTTTTGTTTTCTTAGAAGGAACGGTTTGCGGGCTCCTGGCCTTTGGTTCCTTCTTTCTTGCTTAAAAAAGAAAATGTAATCCCATCCCTACATTTTCTTTTTTTTCTGAACATATTCCTGAGTACGGTATGGTTGGTTAATAGTTATACCATTACCATGACACCATTCATGTGCACTTATGCTGCACCATAATGGCACATAGTGGAGAGATAAAAAAGCTGTTGAGATGGATGGAATTGCATGTCGCTTTACTGTCTTGACCTTGTTCCAGTTGGTTTTAATGCACTGCTGTCCCTACATCTTCATTCATTTTATTAGATGTATTAATACCTGCTGTACTGATTTGTTGAAGCAAGTATAGAAGAAATCTCCGAAGTTCTTATTTTTTTTTTTTTTTTTTTTTTTTTTTTTCAACTTAAGAGAGCCATATTAGTGCAGGGATTAATGAAGGTTCTGACTATTTTGCTCCAGTCCGAAAAGTCTTCCTTGAGTTGAATAAAATTTTCTTGAGAATACAACATGAAGGAGCACTGAGAGTGTAAAACATCCACGCCTTACGAGCATTCTATGACCGAACTACTGACCCAGCCCTGTGACTTTGGCCTTTGACCAATTGTTCTTAAATGTCAACTGTTTCATCCTTGCATGACCTTTAACTCCTCCACCAAGTTTGATACAAACTAGATCAAAAATGTTTAAAGTCTTACTCATAAACTGATCCTGCCCTGTGACCTTGACCTTTATTAGAATGTTAAAAAAATAATAATAATTAAAATTTAGGGAGTAGATTGTCGCACCAGTCAACATGGAGGTACTTCCAAGGTGGATGGCAAGCTTGTGACATGGAGAGCTGGAGCTCCCGTTTCCCCAGTCCTCAGGACCTGTTCCTGACCATCTCCCATTGCTGAACATTTTCAGTGTTTTTATCAAAACAGAGAGTAGGCCAGCATACGCTCATAGAACATCTACCTTTAACTGTGTACACCACACTACATACACAATAGACATTGCTTCTGTTTCCACCCCCCCCCCCCTTAGCAATGACCTCTGCAGTATTATCAGCTAATTCTGTGATAATTCTGATTGCCACTAAAAACGGAGTCGGGCTGGCTGCTCAGGGCCCTCTTGGTCACAGTCAACCGACTTTGCTGACAGTGGTTATTGCAAGTACAGTTCATGCTCATCAACGGAGAAGTGCGGTTCGGCCTTATATTTATACTAACATCCGTGGTCTTACTACCATCCTGAATTCTGTTCACTTTTTCCTCCAATCCGTATCCCTTCTAACCCTATTCCTCACCGGAACCCAAATCCCTCCCTCTGCTAGCATACCCCATTTAGTTTTCATGTTTACCATCCCCTCACAAACTTCCACAACAAGGGTGGCACCTGTTGTTAAATCAGATCTGAATATGCATTTGACACTATTTTGAACTTCATTTCAGCTGCCTTTGATTATTCATTATACGAACTAAATTACCTATCCCCTAAAAGACGGGTGTCCGCATATGCTGTCCGAGGGTACTAGGGCCAAAGAGACTGGTGTCCACATATGCTGTCACGCCCCCCTCACCCAACCCCACCCCAACCCCCTACCACCACATCCACACACCACCCCCACCCCCACCCCCATCCCCTCACCGCCTCCACCACCCACCCCCACACACCACCGCCCCCCACCACCCCCACCCCCAACCCCCACTCCCCCACTATACCCACACCACCCCCTCCCCCAACCCCCCACTCCCCCACCATACCCACAGTACCCCCATCCCAACCCCCAACTCCCAACTCCCCCACCCCCCACACCCCACACCCCCAAACCACCCCCACCCCCACCCCCCACAAACCCCCTACAATATCACACCCGCCGATTATTCCCGTCCTGAGAGTATGTCACGCCATTCCAATGCCCGTCTTTAAGGGGCTAAATATTACCAAAAGACCTATACACTATCGCTTCCCCAGTGCATCATCAGAACTCAGCTATCTGATTACATATCCACACAGTTGACCGCCCTTAACCTCACCTCCAGCACAGAAGTTACCGTTTGGGGTTATTTTAATGTCCATGATGTAAAATGGTTATTGCATTCTGTCAGGATTGGCGATACTGGTCTAGAATGCGAACTGTTTGCAGACTTGTTTAATTTCACGCAATTTGTAAAGCAACCAACCTGAATACCAGACAATCCTGACCATAACGCTTATCTCTTGAACTTATGCCTGATAAATAATTCAGAGCAATACCGGATAGAGGTACCGTCATCTATTGGATCCTCTGACCACATTCTCATAAGCCTCATTAGTCAGTTGCTCCAAACCTGTCCGTTCTGAGCCAGTCGGGGTGACCAGATGGCACTTTGATAGGGCAACCTGGGATGGATTTAGAAATTATATTGCTGGTATTCCATGGCAGTTTTCCTTCACCACTGACATCAATTGTACCCAGTCCCACATTAGCAGTTATGGAATTGTTCAAATTTACTAAAAAATCAGACTTCCCGAAATGGTCCGACAGCAACTGTCCGAGTAACGACCCAAAAGTCCTTAGCACATAACTTTTACTTAAAAATCTGAATCCCTCAGTCAGTTTAGAAGAGAACATCCTTCCCAGCATGTTTGCCAGAATTTCTACCTTAGAGGAATCAGTCAGAACGTCCCTGAAATAGAACTTGACTTTTCCAAAAATACTCCACTTATGATGCAGACTAGATACGTTAATTTAATCCATCCTAGACACTTTACCAACTAACAAAGCTCCAGGACCAGATGGAAATCCTCCAATCGTTTTGAAAAAGTGTTCCCCAGAACGTGCTGCTGTTCTAGCTACATTTTTCAGACTATGCATAAGGACTTTTTCATTCTCTAATTCTTGGAAGCTAATATCCACCCACTTCTGAAGAAAGGAAGTTCCTCTGACCCTTCTGATTACAGGCCAATATTTATCACATCTTCTACTGGTAAAGTATTTGTGACTGTAATGAACAGGCACATTGTTAAGCATCTTGAATCCAACAACGTAATTAGTGACAGACAGTATGATTTTCGATACGAAAGATCCATTGTTGATATGATCAATCTCATGACTCCCATCCATCAGTCAATTGATCAACATGGAGAAAACCATGCATTATCCCTTGATATTTCTACAGCTTTTGACAGAGCGTGGCATCGTTCCCTGCTGTCCAAACTCCCTTGCTATGGACTATTATCTTTTGTTTCACTGATTTCCTGATATCTCAGAACAGAAAGATTGGAATAAAATTAGATGTATATTCCACTTTCCACTCGATTAATGCCGGCGTGCCACAAGCATCAGTTCTGGCTCCAACCCTATTCCTGATCCACAGTAATGACCCGTGGGTATTGTCACGAGTCGGCTCGTGACATTAAATTTAGTGGGAAACCGCGAACTCTAGTGGAATCCCAGTATTTATCGTTCAGTTTAATTGCTGCGTATTTACCCGGTCGGGAGTGTTTTTTCAGGCAATTTTTCAATGTGTCATGAATGATTGTCTTTGTGCGAGACATTAGCACTTCCGCTGAGCGATTTATTGTGGTCGTGTTTCGCTCATTTTAGCCGTTAGTAATGCGGCTGGACATTTGCCTCTTTCCCACGATTCGAAGTCAGTCAAGGTTTGTACGCCACGAAAGCAGGTTGGGCCCAGAGCGTAGCAGTGCCGCCGTTGTCCAGTTCCTGAATTTCCACTTAGCTGTGATTGGCAAGAGACTTAGCGAGTGCAGTGTCCTTCCAGTAATGACGTCCAGTCATCCGCTTAGTCCACTCTTTGACCAGTATTTCCTTTCGTTTTTTTCCTAGGTTTAAGAGTTTAGCTTCTGAGTGAGCGAGTGAGTGCGATCTCCTTATTTTCAATTCATTTTGAAATGTAATGTAAATTTATTTCTTTGTAATCAATAAATTTAACAGTTCTCTTTCTCGAGCTTAATGTAATGTAAACTCGTGTTTTATTTTTCATATTAAGCTTATTCTAGTTGCACCTCCTAGCTTGCATAAACGCTTTGCTATTCATAACTGGTACTTAGGCCAGTCTTGTTGTATTAAGCTTAAAATCCGTTGTGCCATCTAGGAGTTAATGCATCAGCAAGAATCTGTTATCATTAATAGCATTAGTTATTGATTGTCAGGGGTGAAGTCACTTTCTCCAGAGGCTAACAGTACTAATAAACAGCAATTGTGAGGAATTAGTCTCTGCTGTGTATTGTTGAGAAAGTTTATAAATTCTCGTCCTTAGAGAATCGGCGAAGCAAGTCACATAAAGTAATCATTGCTTGATTTTCATAAGACAATTCATTGTCCTGCTCTCAGTATTATTGAATAATTATTCTTTAATAATATATATATTGAATATTATCTTTTAATATTGCATACTTCTTAAAAACTCCGTGACAGGTATCACTAATAACCTCATTCACGCATATGCAGGTGGCTCAACACTTCACAGTTCCGTCACACTAAAACGCCCATTCTCTTCACAAAGTTTAATATCTCGAACTCACAACTCAGTATAGCCATATCCACAAATCAAGACTTATCGAAGATCACAGAATGGGGACAAAATAACATTGTCTCGTTTAACGCTAGGAAAACCAAATATATAAATGTTACTAATAGACAGATATTGCCTGATTCTTACACTATATTCAATGCTACTAATATTACTGTCTCTAAAAGTACTGAAATTCTCAGTGTTTTACTTAGCAATACCCTCAGCTGGACCTCTCATGTCAGATCACTTGCTATACCTCTTCGAAGAAACTTGGGTTATTGTACAGAATTCGTAACCTCGTCACTGACGAGCATTTAACTATAATTTACATGTCATGTGCGCTCTCAGCTGGAATATTACTCACCCTCGTGTAGTGGATGTGGAGAGGATGCACTAAAGCAACTGGACAAAATTCAGAACAAAGCTATAAGAATTATTAATAATCCTGCAATTGCATATGAACTGCCTCCACTACAAGTAAGAAGGAATGTTGTCTCCCTTGCATTATTTTACAGATATTTGTATGGCAAATGCTCAGACGAAGTTGCATCCACCGTGCCACCTCTCCATGCCTTCCCCCGTGCTACACGGGCATCTGGTAGGGCTCATCACTGGACTGTCACACTGCCATATTGGAGAACTTATGCCTCTCAGAATTCTTTTATCCCCAGAACTGCTTGGATGGTGAGGAATTGGAAAATGTGAGTACGTTTAAGTACTTGGGTAGTGTGATGAGTAAGGATGGAGGTTTGGAGGGTGAAGTGTTTGAAAGGGTACAGCAGGGAAGAAAGGTTGCTGGTTCTTTGAAAGCAGTGATAAGAAACAGGGAAGTGAGCATGGAAGTGAAAAAGTTACTACGTGACAGTATTGTGATACCAACTCTAACATACGGAAGTGAAGCTTGGACATTGTTGGAAGGACACAAGTCAAGAGTGAGAGCAGTGGAAATGAGTTATTTAAGAGGAGCCTGTGGAGTCACGTGGAGAGACAGGCTGACGAATGAGGATATAAAGGAGCGTTGTGGTGTGGATGTGGATGTGATAGGAAGCGTTATGAGGAACACAGTGAGGTGGTTTGGCCATGTGGAGAGGATGGAGGGTGAAAGACTGACGAAGAGAGTGTATGTGAGTGAGGTGGAGGGGGGAAGAGGGAGGGGGAGGCCGAGGATGAGATGGAGGGATGGGGTGGAGAGGTATATGAGAGAGGGGGGTGTGAGTTGGGAGCAGGGGAGTGAAATGGCGGGGGACAGGGCGACTTGGAGGCGATTTGTTTGTGGCCACCCCAAACGGGATTGAGGCGTCTGGCAATAGATAGATAGATAGAACTGTTTCTCTTTCGGAACTCGCCTCCTCAGAATACTTTCCCCCTAAACTTCAATCTACAGCAGTTCAAGTCCAAGTATCATAGACATCAAATGTATATAGGACATCTGTAATCTGGTGTATGGATTATTTTTTATTTAATTTGTTTTTCCTTCCTCTCCTTGTCTTCTGCTTGAAAAAAAAAAAAAAAAAAAAAAAAGACTGACAGGCCCTAAATCGTTTCACCTAGTTTAAACCAACATGGAATGTAAGGGATGCGAATGATGAGGTGAAAGAGATTCTCCAGGTGCTTGGGGGTGCAAAAGCGAACATGTGTGGATTAAATGAGGCTAAATGGATGGTGAAAGTGTGAGAGAGTGGGAGTATGGATGGATAAAGTAGGTCAGAATGAAAGGGCAAAAGATGGAGTATGTATTGTTGTGTGTAAGAAATGGAAGGAGAATGTAAGAGAGTATGGATCAGTTGGTTCAAGGATTGCGTGCGCAGAATTGAAAGTAGGATTACAAACGTGGGCGATTGTGTGTGAGAATGTATGTGCCAGCACAAGATCGTGCAAGCAGAGTGAGATGAGAGTTCTGGACAAATTTGGGAGCGCGCACAGAAAAGTTTGAAAGGAATCAGAGGGTGTTTTTGATTGGAGATATGAATGGAAAGGTAAGGAGTGTGAAGGTGGATGAAGTAGTTGGTGAGCGGGATGTGCCTACGGAAGTGGATGAGAATGGCAGTGCTCTAGTGGACATTTAAGCAGGGAGGGGAGTTAGTGATAGTCAATACCCGCTTTAGACAAAAAATGATCCAATGCTATACGTGGCGAGTGATGAGAAGGATGGGTGGTTAACTGAATGAACGGAAGGCAATGACTGATTATGTCTGCGTGGATGACAGAATGAAAAGGTATGTAATGGATGTAAGAACGTACAAAGGTTGGGGGAGTGGACTTTCTGACCACCGCTTGGTGTTGGTGAAAGTCAAGGGTCAAGTGCAATGGAGGAATAGAAGGAGGGAAGGACATGAGGAAGTAGTCCATACAAGGAGTGTAGAAAGTTTGCAAGAGGATGGAAAAAGACCAGAATATAAGAGAGAAGTGGAAAAGGGATTGCGTAAATATGATTTGGAGCAGATGGGGGAGGTGGAAGGTACGTGCAAGATATTTACAGAAGAAAACTGTGCAGCATGTGAGGTGGTGTGTGGGGTGAAGAGAAGAAGAAAAGGAGTGCAAGGAACAGCATGGTGGAATGAAGAGGTGAGACAAGCTGCGGCACAAAAGAAGGAAGCGTATAGTGAATGGATGGGAAGCAGAGGCATGGAGGATGTTGAGAGACAGAAGAGAGAGTTATATGTAGAGAGGAAAAGAGAGGTGTAAAGATTAGCAGGAGAGAGTAAGAAGAGAGTGGATGCGGAATTTGGAGGGAATTTCGTGTAAAGTGTAGGGAATGTAAGAAAGTGTTCTGAAAAGAGGTAAAGAGACTTAGACAGGGTGATAAAGAAGTTAGCACGGGAATGAAAGCTAAAAATGGTAGATTGCTAGTAGAGAAGGGTGAAAAATTGAGCAGATGGAGTGAACACTTTAAGGAATTGTTGAACATACAGAACGAAAGTAATGCAAGTATAAGTGGTTGGGGAATGGCTGGGAGAAGGAGGGAGATGATAAAGGAGGAAGAGATTAGTAGGATGGAAGTTGTGGACGCGATGAAGAAAGTTAAAATGGGGCAAGCTCGGGGAATTGATTAAGTGTGTGGTAAAACAATGAGGTTTGGGGGAGAGATAGTAGTGGAATGG
>NC_137053.1:31070584-31225584 GCF_032717465.1 Coenobita brevimanus | reverse complement strand
TAAACCCTTATGAGCCATAGCTGACTGGAAGGCCTTAATGCACCCACCAGACCATCAGGTATGTTTGTTGGTTATAGGGTTACCATCAAATGTAGTAAATGGTTTCCTGGGTTACAGGTACTACTATGATACACACACACACACACACACACACACACACACACACACACACACACACACACACACACACAGATAGAGACAGACTGACATAGAGATAGACAGATTGATGTAGAGAGACTGATAGACAGATACCAGAGGGTGGACACATCAGGGTACGGGAATATAATTTCCATGAGTGGGATGAGCAAAGATATATTCAAAACAGTTAATTTTAATAGCTCAATGATCCCAACTGTGGAAAAAAAAAAAAAACCTTCAGACAGCTCATACCTCCGCCAGTGTCATTGCCATTAAAAAGGATCCGGATCCGGATCCGTAGATATAGGATCCGGATCCGGATCCCCCCCAAATTTAATCAATTATTTTTTGGTCTATCGTCCACCTTTCCACAAAATTTTACTGAAATTCATTGAGAACTCTTGGAGATATTGTGCGGGATGCTCCGGGAAAATATCAAAACATCCGTTCACAAGTTTTAGAGTAACCCCGGATCCGGATCCGAGGATATAAGATTCCTATTCGGACCCGGATCCGCCTCCAATCTAGTCAATTATTTATTGGTCCATGGCCAACCATTCCACAAAATTTCATTGAACTTTATTGAGAACTTTTGGAGATACTGTGCGGGATACTCCGGATTCGGATCCGTCCCAAAATTTACTCATTTCTTCCTTGGCTCATGTCCCACGCTTCCACAAAATTTCATCAAAATCCGTTCATAGCATTTTGAGTAATCCTGCTAACAGACAGACAGACAGACAAACAAACAAACAAACCATGTCGGCTTGGCGGAGATGATAAACTATACACTTACATACAGTCGACTGGTATACAACACCTGATGAATATACATCCTCTTGTGAAGATTTTTTTTTTTTTTTTAGAGTGCTACTCGGATATACGGTATACATAATTATTCTTTCCTTCCTTACTTCTAAGTATGTAATTTGATGAGAATTAGGCAACAATATAAGATGTTCCGAGAAGCCTGTGTTACCTAACCCATTATATACGCCACTTCACATCATACAACGTAAAACCTACTATAACATCGGGAACCAATAGCTTTTTGCCTGGTACAAAGAAAAATACAGATGTTCTTAACTGGCTGTAGGCCTGCCAGTTCAAATTTGAAAATAGATTTTAGCTAGGGCTTCAGGTTTCTAAGATATCTTTATGAATTCATGCGTGATATATTAGACGCTTTATGGCAGTATATCTCCATATTGTACATCTAATAACAGTGTTCAGCAATTAGTTTTAATCATATTTGTATCGCAGATTTTTTTTTCATCAAGTGAATTAAAGTCTTGTAAACATGTTACAGATAAAGAAAATATCAGTGTCGTCAGCGTAGGCACAGACGGAAATATTTTGAGGTCTCGGAAACACTTGCTTTAGTGTTTGAGTTGGAAGTGTATCCCGTTGTAACTTTAAGAGACAGTAATAATCACTAATGATGTCTGGGTTAAACAGTTATTAAACCTACTGGTACTTCTTATCACCTAAATACTGTGGTGGAATTAACCAAAATTCGGTGGAAAGAAATCAAAATAAGAATCCAGAAATGCATTTAAAGAGACGTTCTACTTCCCATTCGCTGATAAGCCTTTAGCATGGTGTACACCAATTCAGCACAGTCTACTGTTCTGCTCTATGGTTCCCAAGAAAGTTCTCCACAACCAATACAAATGCTTCCTATGATGCACTCATGTGAGTTCTGTTTATCTGCGAACCTGCCGTCGCCTGCGGCCAAATGAAAACACTTGCTTTGAAAGAAACATAAATACTGTGTGCCAAACTTCTTTCTGAGGCATTAGAAGCCATAACCGTCATGAATCAACACGTCTACAAAGCTTTTTATAATGCTGAGTTTGATGTGAAGCGATGAAACGTGGAGTTTCTGAGGATCTCCTCTCAGACCAGTCTTTACAATATAAGGAATTCTGTCATTATGGCTGTTCTTGCAGTGGCATCACATGTGTTTTGTATATCAGCTGTGATCCTGAGAAGAAAGAAATCACATTTAGATCATCACAAAATTAATGTTTAGATGATAATCCGAATAATCATTCACTTTCAGAAGTACTTCAGAAAGATTCTTAAAAATTATAAGTTACGATTTAAACTATCAGTGTCATGCTCTAAACTATATTACACTGGGTTGGCCTTAGACTTCTTAGTGTAATGAAATCATATCCATAGCTTAAAATCCTGGCATGCTGAGAAAATTCTTATTGGAGATTCAGAATCAGCATGCTCAGTGTAGTCTAAGGCTCTAAGCACGTGCTTTTATCCGAGTAGCACAATGTTTGTTGGCCAATGTTTTCCTCCATCTCTTTTCACTTCGTCATTCGCTTTTATCAGATCCATTAGTATCATACAGTCTTTCTTATATGCTTTCTTTACTACCACTATCAATGCGAAATAATCAGTTGACCTACACGTCCCCTGCCTCTCCTAAAACGACCCTCCTCATCACTCATCGTACATTCTGATATACTCCTTATCTTCTATACAATTATCATTCTTACTATGCCCGACAGATTTGTTCCACTACAGTTGTACACTCATTCTATTCACCTTTAGTTTTGTCCAAGTTTACTGTTAGTATAGTTACAGCTTTCTTCCCTGCCACTGGTCCAGTTCGGTTCATTCAAGCTTTCTGGCGTATTTCCAAAAGACATTTCGTTTCATTTCCTCCGCTACGTTTCATTATCTCTGAATGTGCTTTATAAACATCTGATGCCCTCCATTCTTGTCTCTTTACAGCATTCACTTTTCTCTGTGACACATTCTCAGGCCCCACATTTTTTCTTGGTGGATCAGCCAGTTCATCAGCCACTCGAAATCGGCTTTCCATACGTTCTTTGTTTCGCTGCTGTCATTCTTTAGCCTTCTTCATCCCTTACAGTTTCATACTTTTTTCCACCCTTATCCCATCATTTTCATTCCAATTTCTAAAATAGTTTCATATATTCAGAACAGTTTTCTGTCATTTTTCCTACAACATCCTACAACTACATATTTTCTCTCTTCATTATCTGCCTGATATGTTTCTTATTCCCAGTGTAATCCCTCCTTCCAGAAAATGTCCTGTCTTGTATCCACCCTATCGACTTCCGTCTTTTTTTTTTTTTTTTTTTTCTACCACGGTTCTTTCATTCTTCTCATCCCACCAGTCTTGGCCTTTCATACTAGTTACTCACCTTGATGCACCACATACATATCTGCCATATTTCTAATCAAACATTTCTTATATCTTTTGCGCTCCATAATTCTTCCAAATTTTTTCGGTAACAATTCGGCTGCCCATACTCCTGCAATACCTTTGTTCACATTCGTTCACCTTTACAATGTTGCTCAGCGTTTTATTTTTATTTTTATTTTACATCTCACTTTGATTTTTTCTCTAGTTCCTTATCTCCCGAAGCCCTCTCAGTTTCAGTTTGCAATACACAGTTATATGGTCAGACTAACTGCTTCATCGTCCTTTCACCGCCCTCGTGTCACTAACACTTCCAAGTACCTTTCTCTCAACAATAGTCCCATGTACGAATATCCCACTGCTTCCCAGGAAGCAGGTCATGACCAATGGACGTTTCCAAAGAAATTATAATGTACAGTAAATCTGTCTTTGTTTTTCACTGTGACGTCGGGGCATTGGAGTAGTAGGTGTTGTATGTTTTTGTTGTGTATAGATGTGAGGCAGCTGAACCAGGTGCATCTTGATTAAGTTTGTATTTGTAGTATTTTAGAATGAATGAGCAGCAGAGCTGTTAGTGCTGCTGACTACGAAGCTGTCGGCCCGATTGCACGAGGGTTCAAATACTGGTGCAGACGCCCCACTTGATTCAGGCTTTCATTCACTCTTTGTGGACTGGTAGACTGAGTACCTAGGGTAACACTTGAAGAGGTAACTGTGGTAACCTGGATGAAGCAGTGGCCTTGTATTGCAGGACTCAAAGGCTATTATTACAAAGTAGAGCACTGTGGATATGCACCTCATGACACCTGTTCTACTGATTACCTTTCTTACAGTAGCTGCATCTGAGACGTGCAAGAGTCACACATATACGCCTGCGGATCCTTCGATTTTAGTTATGTATATCTCGTGAAAATATGTTGAAGACTAAAGCTGATCTGTTTATCTTGTATCGCACATTGAATGACCTGTATGTCAATAAATTTGGTTGTTTCTTTCTCGGAAGTTTGTGGTAAGATGTGATACAGTTGTGAGCAGTGAGTAGTGTGTTGATGGAGTCGCTTTTTTTGTCGAGGTCAAGAGAAGGCTGTATGGCTTCGTTGTGGCACGGGTGAAAGCGGTCTTGCGTTTTTATATGAAAATGAGTGCCAACCATCTTCATGTGGTGTCTGACAGGGAAAACTTTCGTTTCAGAGTGCAACAGGTCAGTTCTGATGGCGTATTGTATGTATAGTCTGTAGCTGTTTCAGTGCTTTGCTTTGAGAAAAATGAAGTTTCTGTGCAAATACAAACTTTATGGAGTCATACCAGGTCGTAGAGGTAAAATTTAATGTTATCAGTAGGCACCGATTATAAAGTAATGTGCTAGATTAATATTACTGTCAAAAACTGGTGTATGTGACGGCTCACAGTGCACTGAAATGAACTTACTGTTGCCATCGTGATGACGGTCTTCATAGCTACAGTAAAGGTGTCTGTGTTTTTCATGTCACCAAGAATGGCTGTGGTTGTACTGGGGGGAATGCGTTGACTATCAAGAATGATAACTGGGTGTTTTTAGGATTCAGGTCTGTGTTTTGAGGATTCGTGTCTGAGAACTATTATAGTGAGAATGTTATCTTATTTTGCGTCAGCCAGATGATGTGACCATTCTAGACCATCGCGAGCATGGTATCGCAATAATCCATACAGAAATGCATCTTTTTACTTAACTAATATAATCGGCTTTTTTTTTTTACAGGCTCTCCTGTCGTTTTATATTACGCATACCACTATGTTTCTTTGTAATGAAATAAAAATGACTTATGCATCACGTTTTTTGACACATATCTTCAGTCGCCGTCCATTATCGTTCTCCTCTGGCTAGTCACAACTCTCCCATTAGTCTCCCACAACAAACACTTTATAGCTCTTGGGCACTAATGCAGAACAAGGTAGATCGATATAAATCAAGGAAAACTGATAGAACACGGTGAAGACAACCAAATTAAGGCAATGATTTGATACACATGGTAAGCTAATATAAGACAAAACAGAGTGCTGCAAAAAAAGAAAGAAAAGTGTTGTAAAGGCGAAGTAGTTTGCTGAATTCAATGGTAAACAGAGAGACAGAGAGAGCGAGCGAGCGAGAGAGAGAGAGAGAGAGAGAGGGGGGGGTAACACCTTTAGTATTCATATAATGGAAGAGACACTTAAAGAGGACCATTAACTCCGCTTCGGCACAAATAACAGAACCAATATAAGTGTGTTGAAGCCCTTCCATCCCCTGAGGACGTACCCATATAGGTGTGCTGGTCCCTGGTAATCAAGGCGTACAGGCGCAAGCTGGCGTTCATAACTTTCTCCCCGCGAGGCAGAGTCACGTTGAAGGTGAGGTGGTGTATTCGCGTGGCTGGTTTACCTTCATCGCCAGCCTTTCCCTCCACCTCTCGTCTTTCTGCAAAAGCAGGTATTACTTAATAGGTGATATACGGATTGAAAAGGTAGATAATATCAGTACCATGAAAAGCCTCTTTTATATATGCATCTGACTCTGGACGCAAGCTAAGGAAATGCCGTTCCCAAGGTACAATTACCACTTACAATACACCATCATCGGGCCGAGTTTCTGCAGCTTTCACATGTCACTTGGTGTTTAAGGACTAACACTCTCCAAGTGCAGTGTCTGCGTGATACACTACTGATATAAAATTCTGATCTAGCCTTACAGTATCAGTCGGGGTGATTTTTACGATGTGTCAGTGGCGCCATGTGGAAGAGATGTGAACACTGTGATGCCGAGTTCAGATTCACAAATTGTTCTCTACAGTAACGTGGATGAAATTGCAATCACACAGTGCCCTGCCTACCGCTTTAACCATTCCATCTCCATCTCCTCTGTCAGCTGTAAAAGTAACTGTCACGATTAACGACTCCTGGTATCTTTATTTGCTCTTAGGGTGTGACAACGCCAACTATTACAACGTAGGAGGCAAGAATAATATTGAAAGTAAGAAAAAAAAAAATAAGGACGAAGAGCAGAAACAAAGGCATGGAATAATAGTAACGGTAACAGTCAATGGCATACTACTCTTTTGGAGAAGTGCGGTTCCAGGGTTAGGCTACCATAGTTCACAACATTGAGGGTGGGTGACCAGCTTACGCTCATGGTGGCATTGAGTGACTGAACCCCCCCCCTCCCCCAGTAGCTTTATGGAAATTCTACCATCACTCCCATTAGCGCCTCAGGCCACTGCACCACTGTAAGGGCCAAAAACAGGGAAAACAACAAGAAAAAAAAAAGGGGAGGAGAATGAGAAATTCAAGATCAGCATTATCTATATCATTCTGAGAGTCCTTTATCCTTACCCATGTCTCTCAACTGTTTTTGTGTGTGTGTGTGTGTGTGTGTGTGTGTGTTTTTTTTTCCATTTTATGTGAGGTTGCATTGACTAAAGAACCTGCGAGCAACGCCGCACCAATTTAGCAAAGAACTTCCTTCCTTTGGCACAATACCGGTGAATCTGATGTACTTTCCCGCTTTTTTCCTTCCACCCAATCGTCGATCCGCCTTTCTTACTTCTCTAGTCAGCCTGCTCTCACACTTCCTCCCTTTTACACACCACTTCACCCTGCCTCTGCCTTTCTTCCTGTTTCAAGCAACTCGTTAGTACATGTACCACGAGAAGTTTTTATTTGTCATGTTCCAAACCTCTTTCCTAACCTCTCTTTGCTCTACAACTCACACTTTAAGACACTGAACACAAATTATAGCACTATTAAGAACACGCATGTGTGTCAGAGGACTCTGGTGTCGCTTAATTCTGTTATAATACTCATACACTGGACAGGTGTGCTGGGCCGGTGGAACAGTGAACTTCTGACTAAAAGGACACCAAGTCAATCCCAGGTTGAGATAGGGAACAGTTTATGATTTGAATTATATTTAAACGGTCTTACCTGATCTTCTACAAGAATCCATGACATATAGCAGACAACGGACAAAATATACCTCAGCAATCATCAATGAGACATCATTAATATTATTCAGTATGGATGGTGGGTATCAGCGCTCATGCATTGTGTGGGAAATACAGCGACTTCTGAACCTCAGGGAACGTACTGTCTAGTTTATGTATGCCCAGAATCCGGAGTCGGATACATACAATTTATCATCGTTATCATCATCATCATCCTGACCTTTTTTGCAGTCTAAACAGGGAAGACAAGACTGGGAATATGGGACAACGGCCACCAGCATCCCCAGTGAAATGGACCACAGTAACATTCACACATCATTGTACCCCCAGAAGCTTACTTCCACCTCACAAACCTGAAAGTCTGCGCACGCTTGCATACACAGACACAAACAAACAAATAAACACACACACACACACACACACACACCCACACACATATATATAGATATATGTATATATATATATATATAAATATATATATATATATATATATATATATATATATATATATATATATATACATATATATATACATATATGGAGCATCTGTGGTACGGTGGTCGAGTGTGCGTTTCGTACACGGGTGAACCAAGGTTTGCGCCCCGCCAGGGTAATAAACTTTGGGAGTGTTCACCCAGCCATGTACTACTTTGGCGGACACAAGGGGTGCTGTGGTTGAACCAGTGTCGCTTACTAGAAGGTATGCTTGCACCCAGTTGGCTTGCGCTGGCCGATTACACTTGGTTCACAGACCACACACACATCCAAAGCTACTCCAGTACTACAGTTACACCTACAAGCACTTCTCACCCTACATACAATCTCTACCAGACAGCCTAAGCCACTTGGTAGAGATACATTGGCTGTATCGTCCCGACTTCGGTCGAGATAGGCCGGTCCTGCAGTGGATACTCAATCGGCTGATGATATATATATATATATATATATATATATATATATATATATATATATATATATATATATATATATATATATAAGGGTTATGATTTTTCTTTTCTTTTTTTTCAAATAAAAGGTAGCCTGTATCACAAATTGATGAACTTTTGTTTAAAAACAAAGAAAAAAAGCCCTTATTCCTCTCAGTTAAAAAAAAAAAAGGTCACCCCCAAATAAAAAAATGCATTACCATATATTTAATGTTACCATACACAAGTTTTATCACTTTCTTATCTTTATATAGATTTTTTATAGCTTTATTGACTTGCATAGTTGAGCTTAGAACTGTTTAGAACTTTCTAGAACAGTTTGTAACATTCTAATATGGTTTAACATTGTTTAGAACATTCTAGAATAATCTAAATATTATAATACGGGATGCAGTTTTCAGTATCTAACAGTTATCTTCGCAGTTTGCAGGTGAACAGTCAGCAAAATAATTGCTTAGTGTGTTATATATTAAATAATTTTGTTTTTCAGATAAGTATGATGTTGCACAAAAGAAGTGATACTGTCGTACAGAAGAACAAGGATGTCTGGACCAATAATTTGGTGCGGTTCCAGCAGTCACATAGGAGAAGAGGATTTGTGCCTTTAGAACAATCTTCATTAGAAGAAAAATGCAGAATGCCAAACCAAATGCAAGTTGTTGGACGTTACCAGTTTCTTGGAGCAAAAATCATGTTAAGAAAAGAACGAATAGTCAATATTTCCAAAGAAGTTACAAAATAATGGGAGAGTAAGTTGAACTTTCCACGTGTGTCTGATCAAGCAGTACAAGCAAAGCTTGACAAGGTGCTAAAATCTTACGATGAATGTGTTAAGAGTGGAAAATATGATCCCCTAAATTAACTTTTTGATATTACAAAAGTAAATGGTCAATGGTTATCCACTGAAGATAAACAACTCTACCACCAACAAGTGCAAAGCAAAGAAGTGGGGTACTCAACAGGTCAAGTTGCAAGTAAGGAAACAATTCACACTTCAAAAAGACGAAAACTGCCTGTTGAACCTATATTACCATCAACATCTCATGATCTTTAATCTAGTGGTAGTTGCACTGAATCTGATGACAGTGAGTATAAGGATGAAGATGAGACTAATCATCCACCAACCAGAAAACACAAGAGAAGTAAAGTTGCAATTAACTTGGTGACATCCGCTGGAGTATCGACAAATAAAACTGCTAAAATATACAAACAACTGTCACATGATGGTATTGACATTCCAGCTACAAGTCAAGCAGCAATTTACAAGTCATTATACAAAAAGGCTGCTACAATGAAGGAGGAAATAATTGAAAAGTTTGGGTTGGAAACATGGTCTTTACATTTCGATGGAAAGCGGATTGAGGAAAATGAGTACCAGGTAGTACTACTTCAAAATGAAAGAACCAAAATAAAACTGGATGCATTGTGTCTGGAACATGGGAAGGCTGAAACTATTGCTGAAGGAATTGCAAAAGTTCTTAATCAATACAACTTACGGCATGCAATAAAAATGGTCATTGCTGATACAACTAGCGTTTGGGAAAAAGAGTGGAGTTGCTGTCAGTTTACAACAAAATAATGTTCTCGGATAAGTTTCAACAAACCACAATTTATCGGTTGTCAGCATTACATTCTGGACAGGATTCTCTGCTTGGTGACAGCCGAAGAACTTGGCGCTAACACCAATTCTCCAAACATCGAATATCCATCTGTGTCTCAACTACTAAGGATTTCAGGGGCAGTGTCCAACTGTTTTTTTAAAATAACGTCTCAACAAAGCGTCGGACAAGGATTTAACTTTGGCAGTGCATGTTTGAGACCCCGACCTAATTTGTAAAATTATGCTTTTGTACCAAATGTGTATGATTAAGGCATTTATAAGAGTAAATGTAGGATAAACTTAGCAAAAATCGTCAGAGGCATGTAGCGAGGCTAGCTTCGGTCACGATACAAGCCCCGCCCACAATTCGGAACGTGACGTCGGTGTGACGTAGTAGTAATCACCGATGCAAGTAGCATTTCTATCTTTCTAACCCCCCCCAACATACTGTACTCTCTCTCTCTCTCTCTCTCTCTCTCTCTCTCTCTCTCTCTCTCTCTCACACACACACACACACACACACACACACACACACACACACACCGAAGTAATATTTCACCCCTACTACAGATTCAGTATGGTCCTTATATGAGAAGAATGTTTGCGAAAAAAAGGTTTACTTGGAGGAAATTACTTATCATTTACGTGGACAATACGGCCATTGCTACATGCTCGGTGCATGTAACATAGAGCAGTGGTTTATTAAACTTGTTCATTGTGAACGCCCACTATCATCTTTAAAAGAATATATTTTTTTATAATAAAATAAAACTAAAAAGTAGCATTTTTAATGTGATAGATTGGCATGATTTAAAAGGAAATATATTAAATTCCTAATGCGGCTTGAGTTCCCGGCTGGAAATCACCCAAACCCCAGGTTATAAATCAGTGACAGAGACATGCATTATAGTAGTCGGCGATAAGAGGTGGAGACATCAAAGGTATACAATGATGTAAATAACATGCTCAGCACAACCTTTATTCATCATCACTATCCAGGCTGAGGTCTTCTATGTCTTCGTCATCGCTGGCAAGGTCAATGATGATGGGTCCCACAGCGTCGTGGATATTGTCTGATGTCCAGTATCCGACCTCGAAGTCTCGAGATCGTCGGACAGCAGCTGCCCACACCTCCTGGGTGGCACACAGTCTGGCTTCAGCCAGTCTGGCCTGAAGGTCGACCCTGGTGAAGCGTTGCAGGGAGGAGCGTACGTGTCGCTTCATGCAACCCCACACCTACTCGATGGCATTGAGCTCTGGGTGGGCAGGTGGAAGGCGGACAACTTCATGGCCTCACTCACGTATGATGTTGTCCACCTTGTACTGGGGCGTTGGTCGGTTCTGCTGGCAGATGAGCAGCAGCTCAGGTCGTGTGGCGCCAGGTGGGATGGGGAGCCTGTGTTGCTCCAACCAGGTGATTAGGTCACCTTTCTTGGTTGCTGTGGTGGGACAGCGACTATTCTCAGTCAGCTGGCTGTGGTAAGGTGCGTTGTCCATCACCAGGACCGACGGCTCGGTAAGCGATGGCAGGAGTTGCGACGTCAGCCATCGGATGAAGAGCTCGCCTGTCATCTCTCTGTGGTAGTCGCCGCTGGTGTTCTTGGCTGTGTAGCAGAGGAACAAACCCTCAACGAAGCCATTGGCCGTGCCAGCTGCGACCACCACGAAACGTTCACCTTCACCAGGCGGTACCTGACGACTGTACATATCGCTGCTTTTATCCTGAGTTGTGTCCACCCATTCCCTGCTGTGATTCATCCTGGTGGTAAACCATGTTTCATCAATGTACACCACCTGCTTCCCTTCTTCCCGGTGGTGCCGCAGAGCCCGGAGAGCGGTGATCCGGCGGCACACGACGTCCAGGGATTCTTTCCTAACATACACCTTCCGCTGTGATGTCTTGTAGTGGAATCCCATGTCGTGTAGGAGCCGCCACACCGACGTCTCCGAGGTTACATCTGGGATGATGCCAGCCGTCTTCAATTCCTGCGTCAGGTTGCCAACCGAAAACACTCTTTTGGCAGCGAACTTGGCGTGGATGAAGCGGCGAATGGTGCCCACAGTAAAATTATCAAAGACAGGCGGTGCTGGAAGTGCTGCCGGTGTCTTAGGCTGAAGCGTGGTTCCGCGATCCACGACCTTCCTCACCGCCGTCGCTGTCATACCCACAATGTGCGCAACACGCTCGTGAGGTCTGTGCAGAGAAAGGCCAATATGTATGTAACATTTGCCGCATGATGATGAAAATGTACGCAAATATATATACAGTATATATATATATATATATATATATATATATATATATATATATACTCGTATATGTATTACAGAAATGCATTTCATTCTGTAAGCACGGCCTTGCCAAGTAAGACTTATTCACAGTGGTAAGGCAAAGAGGTTTTTATCATCATCTTTTGAGTTGAAAGGTCCTTTGACAAGTACAAGGTAATAATTGTGCTTGTTATGGCATGGAAAGCACAGTATCATGCAGAACAATTACATTTCGATCTGTGAATGGTGAACCTATTTCATTATAGTAGTCTGGTTCACCACCCCTTGGCAGTCAACAAATGAATTTCGCCATATTATTTTATTTTTTATCAATTTTTGTTTTCAAATTACCTGTTCAAACTTATCAAATTCATCATGCGGACCCTTTCGCGGTTGTATACCGCGAAAAGCCGCAGCACAAAAGCAGTCTTGCAACCTCTAGGACAATAAGAGATGCTCGCCATCGCTGAAGTTTCAGTTTGGTAACGTCTCGCCTGTCGGTGGCCGCCACATCACCTCGCCCAGCGGTGCCGGCTCAGGCAGTGATTACTACTCTTCAGAAATGAATAAGTCATATTGACGTCACAATATGTGTAAGAGGGCGATGCATATACTATGTACTAATAGGGAGTCTGGAGGGATGTACAGTCACTCTAAAAATCAGCCGCAGCTCAGAAATATGAGTAACCCTGAGGCATTGAATCTGAAGCAGCTTACATAAAGACAGAACTGCCACTTGCGTCGGTGATTACTACTACGTCACACCGACGTCACGTTCCGAATTGTGGGCGGGGCTTGTATCGTGACCGAAGCTAGCCTCGCTACATGCCTCTGACGATTTTAGCTAAGTTTATCCTACATTTACTCTTATAAATGCCTTAATCATACACATTTGGTACAAAAGCATAATTTTACAAATTAGGTCGGGGTCTCAAACATGCACTGCTAAAGTTAAATCCTTGTCCGACGCTTTGTTGAGACGTTATTTAAATAAAACAGTTGGCCACTGCCCCTGAAATCCTTAGTAATAAAGAATTATGAAAAACTAAAATCACAGTTTGTTAATGGAACAGAAGAGATCCTCGATAAGTCAAGATGGAGAGATGACATGAAGTTTTTGTACCATTTAACGCGAGTGTTTAGATTCTTGGAAGAAAAATTGAATTTTCCTTTGATTAACTTTCACAAAATTCCAAATATCAGTAATGGAGGTGGAATTCAAGAGCAATTCTCGCTGTCCTTGCATTCATTCTTATACCTACAACAAGGAAGACTTTGGAGAAGATATGCTGATTCATTTCGTACAAATGGGCAGACCACTGGTTTACTAATCAGGTGTACAATGAAAATGACTTCAAGAACTTGTCAGAAATACTGAAATCTTACAAAAAAGCACTAAACTCATTGCAGAATCACTGGAAGCAGGAGCCATCCTTACTCAAGATACCAAGATGTAATTAGTGTGCAGAATGTGCAATCAAAGTGATGCAGGAACTTTATGCTGCCTGCAGAAACAAAGCCAAACTGCAACTAAGATTTATTCTAGGTAATAAACAGTGATTTTATGTATTACTGGCTTTGTTTAAGCTCTCTTGTTTTTTATTATTATTATTATACATGTAAATATACACTTGCAAAAATTGATATTTCTTATATTTGGTTGACCTTTTTTAAAAATTGAGAGGAATGAGGGCCTTTTTTTTTTTGTTGTTGTTTTTTAAGCAAAAGTTCATCGACTTGAGGTAGAGGAACATAAGGCTGTAAAATAATTATAACCCTAACATACACACACACACACACACACACACACACACACACACTCACATATATATATATATATATATATATATATGTGTGTGTGTGTTTGTGTGTGTGTGTGTGTGTGTGTGTGTGTGTGTGTGTGTGTGTGTGTGTGTGTGTGTGTGTGTGTTTCACATACACGTGACGGAATACGTCGGCTGTCAAGTTAAACAGAGGATGTCAGGCTCTTGTCATGTGCTCCATCCTATCAAGGTAAGCAAATTCCCTCACCAGTTAAAGTCTCTCCATCCACCAGCTTACAACAGTAAGGGTCACCTTCTCTCACTTACCGTCTCTCTGCTCTTATCCATATTTATCAGTCCTGCGAAAGAGGAGGGAATCATTTTCGGCATCTCGCCCTAAACCGTTGCGCAAGATTCAGCCTATGTGTGTGTGTGTGTGTGTGTGTGTGTGTGTGTGTGTGTGTGTGCTTTAATTCCTCCTGGGCTGCTTAATGGATATGAATGAAACTTCCCAGGTGAGTGTCTGGTCACTAGGAAAGTCTATCTATCTATCTGTTGCCAGACGCCTTAATCCCCGAAGGGGTGGCTACAAACAATTTGCCTCCATGTCGCCCTGTCCCCCGCCATTTCACTGCCCTCCTCCCAGCTCCTCCCCCCCTCTCATATACTTCACTCCATCCCCCCCATCTCTTCCTCGGCCTCCCCCTCCCTCCCCCCCTCCTCCTCACTCACATACACTCTCCTCGTTTTCTGTATCCTCCTACTTTCTCTATACTCATTTCAAAGCCAAAGGTGGCTGTTGTGTATATATACGCAACGACCTATCTTGCTCTCGTGTTCCTGAACTCGATTCTTCTGAATTCTCTACACTCTGGCTTCGGCTTTCCTGTCATTCGCTGACTAGATATATCTGTGCTGTTTACTTATCCCCTAATTCTACTGACTATCAAAAATTCTTCGACTATCTTACTTCTACGATGGAACACATTCTATCCATTTCTCCTTTCTCTGAAATCTCCATTCTAGGAGATTTCAATGTTCACCACCACCTTTGGCTTTCCTCTCCTTTCACGGATCCACCTGGTGAACAAGCCTACATCTTTTCTATCCTTAATGACCTAGAGCAGCTTGTACAGCACCCTACCCGTATCCCTGACCGCCTTGGAGAGAACTCCAACATACATGACCTCTTCCTCACAACTAATCCTTCTGCTTACTCTGTTAATCTTTTCTCTCCATTGGGCTCCTCCGATCACAACCTTATTACCTTAACCTATCCTATCACTCCGGTATGGCCTGTGGACCCTCCAGGGAAACGTCGTCTGTGGCATTTTGGATCCGCGGACTGGGAGGCCCTCAGGCAGTACTTCTTTGATTTTCCCTGGAATGATTACTGCTTCCATGGCCGGGAGCCATCTGAGTGTGCCTTGCGCATTACGGAGGTTATTCTCTCGGGCATGGAAGCATTCATTCCTTTCTCATATCCTTTGACTAACGCAACAAAGCCTTGGTTTAATCACGCTTGTTCTAATTCTGTCCGCAACAAGGAGAAGGCCTACAAAAGGTACCGGAGCCAACCCACCCCTGAATCACATCATCTTTACGTTTCTGCCCGGAATCGTGCTAAGTCTGTTCTTCGCTCTACTAAAAATAATTTCATCCATACTAAATGCTCTCAACTCTCCGACTCGAATTCTTCCCACTCCTTCTGGCACCTTGCCAGAAATCTTTCTAACAACTTTACCTCCTCATCCTTCCCTCCTCTTTTCTACTCTGATGGTTCTGTAGCTATTTCTTCTACTGATAAAGCAGATCTCTTCGCACAGACTTTCTCCTCCAATTCCACCTTAGACGATTCCGGTGCTGTTCCTCCATCACTTCCCCCCTCTGACTTCCTCATGGCTGACATTAAAAGTTCTTCAGTTGATGTATTTCCTGCCATCACTGGCCTCAGTACTAACAAGGCATATGGGCTTGATGGGGTCCCTCCTATTGTTCTCAAGAACTGTGCTTCTGTCTAACACCCTGCCTAGGCAAACTCTTTCGCCTTTGTCTGTCAACTTGTACCTTTCCTTCTTGCTGGAAGTTTGCTCTCATTCAGCCAGTCCCAACCCTCCAACTATCGTCCAATTGCTTTAACGTCCTGTATTTCAAAAGTTTTCGAGTCAATTCTCAATAGAAAAATTTTAAGGCATCTTTCCTATCACAACCTTCTTTCCGATCGTCAGTACAGGTTCCGTCAGGGACGCTCCACTGGTGATCTTCTCACCTACCTTTCAGACTCCTAGTCATCCTCCTTTCGGGACTTTGGCGAAAGCTTTGCCATTGCACTTGACATCTCAAAGGCTTTCGATCGAGTCTGGCATAAATCTTTAATTTCCAAACTGCCCTCCTACGGCTTCTATCCTTCTGTCTGTGCCTTCATCGCTAGCTTCCTTTCTGGTCGTTCTATAGCCGCTGTTGTAGACGGTCATCGTTCTTCTCCTAGATCTATCAACAGTGGTGTTCCTCAGGGCTCTGTCCTATCACCAACTCTCTTCCTTTTATTCATCAATGATCTTCTAAGCTGTACATCTAACCCTATCCACTCATACGCTGATGACTCCACCCTTCACCTTTCCATTCGGTTCCCGCAACGCCCATCTCAACAGTTACTTCAACAAACAAGTGATGAGGCTATGGCACACCTAATGTCTGACTTGGCTTACATCTCTGACTGGGGTAAAAATAATATGGTTGTTTTTAATGCATCTAAGACTCAGTTCTTTCACCTATCAACCCGACAAAATCTTCCACAGGTATACCCACTAATGTTTGATAATATTCAGCTTAATCCTGCATCATCCTTGAACATGCTTGGGGTTTCATTTACTCGGGACTTATCTTGGAAAGATCATATTAAATCTCTTGTTAAATCTGCTTCCAAAAGATTAGGTGTACTAAGCCGACTCCGCTCTTTCTTTACCCCTGCACAATTGTTGACTCTATACAGGGGTTTTATCCGCCCCTGTGTGGAGTACAACTCTCATGTGTGGGGAGGCTCCCCACATACAGCTCTTCTCAATAGGGTGGAGTCAAAGGCTTTTCGTCTCATTAACTCTCCTCCTCTTACTGACTCCCTTCAACCTCTGTCTCTTCGCCGCACTGTTGCATCTTTATCTCTTTTCTATCGCTACTTTAATGGTCACTGCTCCTCTGAACTGCCTGCTTGCATTCCTCCACCTCTACGACGGGCGCGTAGCACCCGCCTGGCAGGAAACTCTCATCCCTTTTCTGTCCAACTCTCAAATGCAAGAGTTAACCGTTACTCCCAGTCTTTCATTTATGCAACAGGTCAGCTCTGGAACTGTCTCCCTCTGTCTGTATTTCCTGCTGCCTATGATCTCCAGTCTTTCAAATGCAGTGTGTCCAGGCATCTCAAAATGATCGGATCTTGAATTTGGCTCTCTATTGTATTTTGTTTTTCTCTTGGAGGGAACTGTTACTGCGGGCTTGTGGCCTTTGGTTCCTTCTTCCTAGCATAAAAGAATAAAAAAAAAAGTCTGTCGCTCTCAGTCCTCTCCACATGACCAAACCACCTCAGTGTATTTTTCCTAAACCTTTCTATCAGATCTACATCAACACCACAACGCTTCTTCACTTCCTCATTTGTCAGTCTGTCTCTCCATGTAACCTCACATGCTCCTCTCAAATAGCTCATTTTCACAGCTCTCACTCCTGACTTATGTCCTTCCAAGAAGGTCCAAGCTTCAATTCCATAAGTTAGAGTTGGTATCACAATACTATCATGCAATGACTTTCTTACTTCCCTGCTAACTTCCCTATTTCTTATCACTGCATCCACTATATATACAATTTTCCAACCATGAATTTCAGGGGGGCCAGCCTCTCACCAAATTTGAAAAAATCTCAGAAATAGTGAAAGGAGGGCAGATACGGCTTTGATGCCTTAGTACATGTTGAAAGAAGGACTGCCATCCGTCATGCGATATTAGGGGAGCGTGACCCCCTCCATGATTCTTGGAGAGGGTCAACCCCTCCTTCCAAAAATTAAAAAAATCAGAAGTAGAGAAAAATGAGCTCCTGGATTTCAACGAACTAGGCATACATATCGCAGGTCAAGGTATGGAGTCTTTATGTTTTCTCTGAATGCACGGGAAGAAACTGCACATCTGCTTTAATTTCAGAATAGGATGCTCAGACATCAACAATATTCAGCAGCATTCCGCAAAGATCCTGTTCTCTATTAGCAAGCAACTCAGCATCATTTGCCCACATCATATTGGATACTCCAGTTACCGTCCATATCTACTCCAAAACTCGAATTTTGACCTCCCTTAGAACTCCCTCCAAATTTTTGATGAACAGCCACGGGGACATCACACTCTTTTGTCTTCCCGAAACTGATACTGGCCCACTCACTTATGCGTCCACTTACTTTCGCGCTTACTTCACTACCGTCATAAAAACTTTTCAGCATTTCATAGCTTTCCATTCACACCACACATACGTAAAACCATCCATAATCCTCTCCTATTCTTCTTGCCATACGTTTTTGCAAGATCCATAAATGCCATAAATACCTCGCAGTCCTTCTTAGTCGCTTTCTCCACTAGCTGTCGTACTATAAATGCTTGTCCCACATTCCCCATACCACTTTCAAAATCACCCTGTTCACCACTCACCAGACATTGTGATATATTCCCTACCGTATCTGAAATGTATTATATATAAAAACAGCAAATATGACGACAGACAGATAAACAGACACAAAGATAGACAGATAGATAGATAGACAGATAGGCAGGCAGACAAATATATATACAGATGGATGAACTGACAGATAGGCAGAAGAAATACTGAACAGACATATGGACAGACAAGCAAACCGATGGACAGACAGGCAGACAAACAGACTAACATATCCCTAAAAATAATTACAGCACGTAAAGCTGATACATGACAACACTCAGCTGCAGTACTTTCATCAATAGCGTAATTTGAGCAGCACGTTGCCGTGATGTGAACAGCGTACAGTGCGGTCATATATTTTCACACACACACACACACACACAGATGAACCATTCACACCATTCCATTTATCCTCACTGAAAGTCTCATACAACTCTCTCTCTCTCTCTCTCTCTCTCTATCTCTCTCTCTATTTATCTATCTATCTATCTATCTATCTATATCTATCTATCTATCTATCTAGCTATATCTATCTATCTATCTATATCTATATCTATCTGTCTATCTATCTATCTATCTATCTATCTATCTATCTATCTATATATATATATATATATATATATATATATTGTATGTATATATATCTATATCTATATATATATCACATTCGCATGTACGTTCAGACTGACTGATGAACATGAGTTAAAGTGAATGTGTGCACAAAAGATTGGCGGACACATAAGCACATACTCAACGCACATGTAAATACACATGCCTGGCATTGCACTGCATTTTGGTCTTTATCAGCTGCTGTCAAACACATTTGTGATTGCAGGCCTTTGAGTGTCAGGTTACCAAGAAGTGGCAGTTTGTTTCCTGTTATCAGATGGTTACGGTTATGTTTACTGAAGAAGTGGTTTGTACTGTAGCTGTATCGCAACACGTCAGGTGCGGCAGAACGATGCATGCTTTCATTTTCTTTTGCTAGTTTCCTTTCACATTCATGAGGAAAACAATCCTTATCATCATCTCATCACCATTAGCTGCCATTATTATCATCATCATCATCATCATTCTACAGCAGCTTAACATGTAGACGTGATGTGCAGCTTCAGCAGAGTTAACGGTTAGATGGGCCTCACTTCCGTTTATTCAGTATCGTAACCTCTAAATATTTCTCGTTCCAGCTTCTCCTTTCGCAGGATGAGGGAGGTACGGACCACTTTAATACAGGAAGCCTCAGAGGGGTTGATGCTAAGGCTTGGAGAATGACCATTAACGCTGACCTCCAGACGATAATCATAAACAGCAAATATGCACCAACCACAGTTTTAAATGCGCCATTAACATCCAAATACAAGGAACATTAGAAATTCGCAGATGATGTCCGAGGCCTCATCTTTTGAATTTCATATCCCGAGTTATGTCCCAACACATTTTTAAAGTTAACTGAACGGGAGTTCAAAACAGTAAGAACTCTGGTGAAAACAACAGGTGTAAGAGGATCTGATATAATCAGTAGTTTATCGACATGTATCAGTAGACCATTAAATTAGTTTCACGTGAAAGTTATACATCTGTCTTAACATCAAAACCCCACAGTACAATATAAGTTGAAGTGAATTACCACGGACCAGAAAACCCAAGCCGTGGTGGACATTTAAAGTGGCTGCAGGGACTTAAGTCTGCATATTTCAAACCCTGTCGGGTCACACTGTTGACACGTATAAGCTTTGTCGCACACAGACACAATCATTAGAGTATTCAACTCGCATATGTACTGCTTTCACTGCAGACATTCCTTTTCTACTCATACTTTGCCAGCAGGGGAAATAATTAATTCTGGCTGTCACTCTTCCTCTGAAGAGGAGATCCAGTTTTGCAGAGGGCTTCATAATTATAAACTGTCATATTTATAGCTTACAGTTACAAGATACGGAAAAAGATCAAAGTGCAGACAGTAGGAACATTCTTTGAAGCTGGTTCCCAGGCCAAAATGACCTTCATCTCCCCCACCTTTGACAGGGCCTCTAAGCATCGTTCTTTGCCCTTGGGGTAGGACAGGAAAGGAAGAGAAAGAGTATCGAAAAGGCGGCTAAAAAATCCGAGATTAAGACATCCCAGTCCTTGTACTGGAGTAAAGTCGTAACCTGCCATACAGTCAGCGTGCTCTTGGCGTGTACCCTGACTTACCTTCATTGACACGGGGAGGAAACAGAGTTTGGACAAAGATGATAATAAATCTCGTCATTAACACCTGTAAAATGATGTATTTCTAAAGATTATAAAATTAAACCAGACAAGTCTCCCTAGGAATATATATCTTATCATAGTCCCTGTGATTTGTAACAATAAGTCAACTTCCTCCTGCACGACTCTAGCGAATTCTCGCTCTCAAGCAGGTAAAATATGATTCACTAGTCGTGCCTCATTATTGCTGAGTCATTTGGAGTAAACTGAGCGGTGTGATGAAGCTTGTCTATCGCATGAATCAAAACGGGATAAAAGGTAAAAAATGTCATCCCAAGACGGAGAAGTATGCTGGCGGTTAATGCAAGCAAGCTATCCTTCCTCCATCCACCCACCGAAACCCATTGTCAAACACGCCTAGTCCACTGAGTAAACATCTCTCTTATTTTTAGTCAGTTTTTCTAGTGGTTTTCGTCCGACGGCTAAGTACAATATTATCATGGACTGCACCAAGTATTTCTAGTATACTGTCCACGTGTCCTGAAGGCAATCGTAAAGAAGGAATCTTGTTTTTTTTTTTTTTTTTTTTTTTTTCAATATAGGACAGGTTTGTAGTCTTGCAGCCTTTGGTTCCTTCTCTCCACATTGACAGGGCTATGGCGCCTCCTTCTTTGCCTATACATGTTTACACTAATCAACATTATTTTTCGTTGAAAGAGAGAGAGAGAGAGAGAGAGAGAGAGAGAGAGAGAGAGAGAGAGTGAGACAGACAGACAGACAGACAGACAACTAGACCCTTCTCAAAGAACAGTTTTTGTTTTGTTTGTTTGTTTTCTTGGTCATGATTCCCTCCAGACAATATTGGGGAATGATCAAAATACAGATGGTTCCCAAATGATGCGGAAGTGCGCAAGAAGGAGCATGCATGGCGAATCCTATTTTGGCTCCCCATATAAACTCAGACGCTGAAATAAATACATTTGTGGGAGCTTTCCCAATTACGAGACGACTGCCTAGTGATTCTGCAGGTCTGTGATGATTAGATCGGATCATGGAAGCGTTACGTAAACTGTAGTATTCGCTGGAGTATCATTTTATTTTTTCTTCTGTTCCTACTTCACTGCTGATGTACGCCTTTTGAATCACATATCTTCCTTTATTGCATTTCATTTTCATTATTTTCCATGTGCAACATGTTTCATATTAGTTTTATAGCTGCTTGATTACTGTTCTGTTTTTAAGCATACCTGTGTTTAAAGTGGCGAAGCATAAACTGGTCCCCACTAAATCAGAGACAGAATGGCAGGATGTTCATTTCCTCCTTTTCTTTCTTACAGTTTGTAATGGCGTGGTCAAACAACGCGTAGGTGTAAACAAGAATGATCTGCATAAAGCGAAGATGGCTGGTGTTGTGCACGAAAATCCGCATTAATCCTCATACGCAGCTCGGTGAACAGCGATGGAGGTTCGCTGTCCAAGGTTGAATGTCGCCTGATTTTAACATCACGCAAGGAGAACGTTAGTAAACTTCCGTCACACTGTTCATCAGTTATGTAGGGACTGACTGATAAATATTTGGCGCCAGATTTTTTGTTTAATACACAACTTATGTATGTTAAGTCGTTTACTGCAATTGCATCTCTCTTGAAATGGGATGCTTTTGTAAATATTTTTTATTGTATTTTTCTTCCAGAGAGGGATAGATACAATAGTTATTATCAGTAAACTCTTTGTGCTCTACGGAGATGGCAGAAGTATTCAAAATGCATCATGGTGTTCATTAATGATCCAGTCCATACATACTTAACAAGTTCAGAAATATAATAGACTGAATACTATAATTTCATTTAATTCATCGAAGAAATCACACACACTACCAACACCCCCATGTTAGAAAAATAAATCTATATAAAAATTTGAAGTGATCAGTGCAGCCTGTGTAAGTGGTCTGTCAGAGAAGTAGTGCATGTCAACCTTTGACAATCAACTGCACTTTTTTGCTGCACAGACTGCATATATACAGCACACTTTGGCTGAACTAGATCTTAATCCTGTTGGGTCAGACTGCTTCCTTCAGCTGAATAATATAATCCGGTGGTAGCCAGAATAGAGTCCGAAGTTTCTCTGCCATTTTTTGGGTGATTTAATTAAATGTCATCGCATTTTACAAGGACCTGTGAACGTGGGTGGAGGGCATGTCCAGTTGATTGACAGTTATGCCGAAAAAGGAGCCGGACTCAGGCTTACTGGGAGTTGGAGCTGCTGTCAGGCCGAAGCCTCCTTTGCATGTTGACAATATGACGCAGCTGACAGGGGGCGATTACCGAGCTGTCACTTGGCTGTCAGACTGAACGCAAGACAACTGAGTGATACCTTTGCTGCCACACCTCCCCCGTCAGCACACACACACACACACACACACACACACACACACCAAACAAAACATAACCGGAAATCCTTGGTCGTAATGACACAGCTTGACTGTCCATGCCAAGGTAGTGAAATGAAAATTAAACTGACACTGTGCGTGTGTGTGTGTGTGTGTGTAGATAAATAGCGAAGGCATCATACACATATACATAGATAGATAGATAGATATAGATATAGATTGATAGATACATAGATAGATGGACAGATAGATAGATAGACAGAGATAGATAGATAGATAGACAGATAGACAGATAGATAGATATAGATATAGATAGATAGATTGATATATATATAGATAGAAAGACAGAAAGATAAATAGAGATATAGAAAGATAGATAGATATAGATGGATAGATTGATGGATAAATAGATAGACAGAAAGATAGAAAGATAAATAGGTGGTACAGAAAGATAGATAGATATAGATAGACAGACAGGAAATCAGACAGATACATAAATAGACAGATAGACAGAGAGACAGATAGACTGGTGAATAATAGCTGGCTGGCTGGATATACTCGTACAGTATGTTTGTATTTTGTACAGAAAAGCGTACTGTGTACTGTACATAGACTGAAAGACGAGAAGTAACATTACTATTATACACTGCATTCTGGAAGTTTACCGTGATAAGTTAAGAATATAACTGATGTGTAACACGGAGACCAAGTCAGAGCTGAACAACTGTGCCCGAATATCCGAACACTTCCCCCTCCCCTCCCACTCGCCAAATCCACTGCGTTGCCGAGGTGTCAGAAAAACATCTTCACATTACTGTTTATGCTCTGTCCGTGGATTTGTAACTGGCGTTTAATGGTAATTTTTGCATGATTTTGAACTACAGTCAGATTATATGCAACGAATTCTGAAGCACTTACATAATGAAAAAGACATTAAGTCGTCGATCAGTATTGTTTTTATTTTAAAGCTCAACCAGACCACCTACCCTCATGTCTGATTTGTTGTCCATGCTGTAGTATACGCAGTGAGGGGAAGTTGGAAACAAAAACGAGGAGATATAAGGAAATAAAGTATCATACTGCTAAACTATGCGTAAAGCATCTTAGTACAGATATGACGTGTTTGCGCTATTATACTTGTGAAGTCTTAAGGATACTGATTTCATAATACACGGACTTTAATAAAGTTTGTTGATGTATTGCTAAGCTTACTGTTTACATCATGTTCAGTTAAACGATGATTAGGAAACACAATTACGGTAGGTAAATCTGAAAATGCTTTTAATATGAAAATTCCTCATTTTGATAATTAGCTAGCTCTGCACAATACAACATTGCGATTATAATACGGAACGATATTAACAGCATGGCTTGTTATGACAAGTAAATTATCAACACTATGTTGTTCTTGTCAGATGTTATTGTATGTCTAGTCATTCATAAATCAAGTGGTATCTTATAAGCCAGCCTCCGCTTTTCGCGTAAGCTTTACAATTTCACGTGATTCTGGTTGTGCTCAGAGGGTTTTTCTGCTGGAGTAACACCAGTTTCGAAATAAGTTTCTTTGGGCGGCTGGTGGCTGCGAGCCTGCGACCCGGTCCCCTGTTCACCGCCCCTTTGTCATGTCTGGCTTCCATGGAAAGCTGCTGCTTGCGCGAAACATGTACAAATTTACCTTGGATTATTTTCGCATTGACATTACAATGATTGTTATTTCAGAATTCATTCTCGGTATTCTTTTTAATGATGTCCAACAGTACCAGATAATAATTATATTCCCAGTGCAGGAATTCATGCTTCTTTCTAGACTGGGGTTCATACAGGCACGGAAGTTCAGACCACCACCCAAACCACATGAACCTGTAAAGTTTACAATATTATCACATCAAAGGCGATGGGCTGGCTGGGGAAGGGCCATTATAAAGTATTTAACCTTCAGTCCAGCAAAGGTGGCACCAAGTATTTACTATTGTCTTGCTGCTGAACATTTATGTGTCTCTGAGTTAAATGTATTTCACCAGTAGTTTGGTAAGTAAAACTGTTTTCAAAAGCTTTATGCTTCAATTTATACTGTAGAAGATCGCGAGTATTTGAGTGTATATAGCAATTCGTGTATGAATATCCTTCCAGTTTCCCTACGGCGTAAGGTCCATTAGAGTTATATCTCCTTTAGTCTACCCGTACTGTGTGTTGGGGAAATACCTGGTCCTGGAGTTACCCTGTGTATTGTGAGGGTATTTGTGTGGGGGGGTTGGGGTAGGGTGATGTGGGCTGGGGGCAATCTGAGATCAAAACACAACACTCATACCCTACCCTACCTATACCCTCTCCCCGCCTCCCCTCTCATACACCATTCTCCACACTGATGCCAAGGAGCGAGACCAGAGTTATTCCTAGAAGCTGTACCAAGTAGGGGAAATAATTTGTAGGTGGAGGTCTTGATGAATATTTGGAATTTGTGGTTACATGTAATCCTTTCAAAAATCTCGTGTTTGTTTGCATGTATGTATCTGTGTGTGTGTGTGTGTGTGTGTGTGTGTGTGTGTGTGTGTGTGTGTGTGTGTGTGTGTGTGTGTAATTCACCGGGTCGGTCAGGATCACTTGATGGTCGTGATCGTCAGCTTTTGCCCTCCCGGAAGGGAGCTGAGAGCCCATATAGTCCGATCTAAGGGCAAGGCTGTGACCTTCACACACGCACACACCCGTCCCCTTGCTCAAGGGGGACAGTAACCACCCACTTCGTCAGTGAAACTTTTCGCAATCTGAGCGAGGCGCGAACTCCCGTCCACCAGTTGGCAAGCGAGAGCGTTACCACTGCACCAGTGTGTGTGTGTGTGTGTGTGTGTGTGTGTGTGTGTGTGTGTGTGTGTGTGTGTGTTTGAAGATCATCTCCATGGTTCCCCTCTCCTTGATTCTAATAAACAGCCGTCCAGCATTTATGGTAGACTAAGTATTTTCAGTACTTATACACTAATAATGGTTACCTTATGTCTGCAGGCATAATTATTTGCTTTTAGTTAACTTTCGCTTTCAGTCAGTTTTCGGTTACATACCATATCAGACTAGAATGAAAGCTGTACAGTTACGTCAGGGCAGCATTCCAGGTAGATAATTTCCCATCCAAGTAAAGTCTTTCATCCAAGTACGCAAATAATTATATCAGATCACAGATGGAAAAAAAACTGTTATTCGTGTAAAACAACTAAGGTATCATACTAGGCAACCAAAGTACTTTATGGTCTAATTACTGATCGGCAGAAGCAAATGATACAATTGGTTTATATTTCATTTTCTAATTCAGACTGTCTTCCATCACTGATAACGCAGTCTCCTCCACTCTTTTTTCCGTTTTTAACATGACGGATTCAGAGGTCAAAATGCAGTTTAGTACTATACTATTTTGGCTCAGTGTATAAGAATTTAGTAACTTAAGCATGAACTTCACAAACCTTGATACCGTGCTCTCTTGTATGTGTGTGTGTGTGTGTGTGTGTGTGTGTGTGTGTGTGTGTGTGTGTGTGTTATCAATACTGCTGGAGAATAACAGAAAACTGTCCCCATGGTACAATCACGTATTTGATATAAATTACTTGCACCTTATCCCTCGTCATCCTCATATTAAATGCCTCAGCATCGTGCATCCACTGGTTTTACCACTACAGTAGGCGGCAGGACAGGCACAGGTTATGTATAGCAGGATGAGGTCAACTCCTCCCATTTCACCAACCTCCATTATTTATGCACATGCACATTTAGCAGATTCCGGACTAGCTATGTGTGTGTGTGTGTGTGTGTGTGTGTGTGTGTGTGTGTGTGTGTGTGTGTGTGTGTGTGAGTGTTAGGAGAGGGGTAACCTATGTGAGTAGTATACGTGTGAGTTGTGCGTGACGTGGAGTTAGAATGAATGGTGTGATGTTTGTGCGTGCCTGTGAGTGTACAGTACGTGTAATATTTGTGTGTAATATTCTGTGTGTGAAAGGTACGTGTAGCAACCTTCAGTACATGTGTTTGTCGGAATGTGTAAGCCTTATGGAAGTACAGTGTATGCCTCGGTGTGTGATGGCCTTGTGTACATGTAGGCTGTGTATCGGTGTGTGGGTTACGTGTATGCATCTGTGAGAAGTGCCCTTGTGTTCGTGTATGTGTCAGCGCATAGTGGCCATATTGCCTACATGTACTGTATGTGTGTGTGTGTGTGTGTGTGTGTGTGTGTGTGTTGAAAGTTACCTATGTCGGCCTTGTGGACCTTGGGGGACCTTGTACGCTGGTGGGACACAGGTGGGCGGGTAGGTGGTGGCGGGCGGTGGGCGGCGTCACTCCCCGCCGACCTGCGTTCCGCCCAGCATATCAACCACCCAGCCGCCTTCATCACCATTCCCACCACCACCACCACCACCACCACCGCCACTGCCACCTGTCCGCCATTACCTCCCTAGCACGCTCCGACTCTTATGTCTACTTCTTTATCTTTTGTGTAGATTCAGAACTTCTCTGTTTGGCTGTTTGTCTATCTATACTTGCATACCCACACACCGCAGCCCGTAGTTGGCTAAGTCATAATCGGAAAGGAGTGCCTGGAATGACACTGGTGCAGGTCAGTGTCGAAAATATGTTGTGCTGGTTGTGGTTGTATCAGTCTGATACCAAAATTTTACTCATGAAATGACTGCTAGCCAGAAGACTTCCCTGTCTGATCTATAGCCTATTTTAAGCTCCCTGGTGAAGACGTCCCTCTCCCCTTGCAGATGACTGGTTGATACGGCATGGGTCAGTTAATGCTACAGCGTTTACTTACGGTACTTACACTAGTGGCATTGTGCCTGCCACCAACTCTGGAAGTCCTGGACTTGGATTCGCAACACAGCCATGGCAGATATTTGAAGTAGGTGGTGAGAGTACGTCCTTTCATATGGTACCATGCTACCTCAAGTTTATGCCCTGTTGGTTTGTACCGATGACACAAACACACTGATACAAACACAACCATCACAACATTTCCACTTTCACACACGCCATTCTCCTTACAGGCACCCCTTCCCGATTCGTGGCCTGCAGCATGTAGAAAGGTTAAATCTGATCATTACTCTGCCACGGTGGGGAAAGTCAGTCCTGCAGTGGACGTTATAGGCTAATACTGGCAGACACACACACACACACACACACACACACACACACACACACACACACACACACACACACACACACAAAGGTAATGAACATAACGATTGTGAAAATGTAAAAGTAATGACTTTTTGATAACTTCTGCGTCACCAATTTAAAATTTATGAACCTTATTAAATGTAGTGTTTGCTTCCGTCCCAAGACAGGATATAGTCGTGCGGTATAACATCGTTCTGACTCAATCGCCATTCATCATTCTACGCCAGTATAGTCTGTCTGTAGTTCTGTTGTACTGACTCAAAGCTCTGACAAAACCCAAACAGATCCTGCTAAACTAATCAGTGATGTGGGACTGGTATTCAGCTTCAATGCCTGGGACCTCAAGAAGTACAACCGAATTATTTACCCCAGTTTAACTTTCTATATTGGATTGGTTTCCGCTCTCCACCCAATTCCAATCCGCTTCTAGAGCAGTGGTTCTTAACCTTTTTACTACTACGCCCCCTCTAGTAGTTGGTTCTTCTCTCCACGCCCCCCTCGCATCTTCAACCAAACTGATAAAATTCCCTCCCAGATTTTAAGGAAAAACTGCAAAAATGGGTGTTTTTAGTCTTTTTAGTGAGCATGAATTCTGTGCAGACAATATACCCAGCATATTTCATGAGGTTACTTTCTTACTAACTTATTGAAATATTTGACACTGGTTCTTAGCTACCAGATCTTGAATGCGTGGTCGAATGCCAGAGGGTGTACAACGTAAGTCTCCTTCAACGTTCAGCCGGAGTCTGTACTTGGTCTTGATAGCAACGAGCATGGAAAATGCAGCTTCACAAAGATACGTGGATCCAAATGTTGTCAGAATCTGAAGAGCTTGATGTGAGATCAGAGGGTAAAGAGGAAGATACTTGGCCCAGAACGTCTCAAGATCCAGTTCTTTGAAGTCTTCCTCAGCTGAGGAATTTAACTTTAACTCAAGAAATTCCTCTTACACTTCATCCGAAGCATCAACTATCTCACATTGAAATGGGTTGCTGATGAATTTCCATGCTTCACGCTTATGGTATATATCTGGGATGTATCCTATTAATTCTGCTTTCAAGTCAGTCAGATGAATGATTATATTTTTATTAACTCCGAATCAAGGTAACTGTAATGAGAGCAGAATCCAGGTTACTAAAACTGGCTGTATTTCCATCCTGAACTTGACATTTCCAGAGGTCGAGTTTGGCCACGAAGACTCGAATGGTGTCGTGGTGCATGATGATGTTGATGTTTTTCCATAGTAGTTTAAAGATGATTGCATTCAGCGTTTCGAAGATGTCCACCAGGTAAGCTAGAGACAGCAAAAAGCCTTCAGACTGGAGCTTGTCGTGGAGATCTGCTTTCTGCTGTGAATCTAGAAATATTGCTGCTTCTTCTTGTAGTTCATAAAGCCGTTGAAGCATGTTTTGTATTTCTTTCATAATCGTCTTGATATTTTCCAAGCTCTTGTTAAGAGAATTACAAATATAATTAAAGAAATTCCTACTTTTTCCCCCGGGCTCGCGCCCCCCCTGGAATTTATTCACGCCCCCCCGGAAAGAACCTCTGTTCTAGAGCATAATTTTCAGCCGCACCGACACAATTTCATTCGTTCTTTTTTATTTAACTACAGTTCTTTATTGTATACCCAGCGCCACCCTTCCTGGGATCAGTTATAACTTGTCAACCTAATTAGCTTCAGTGAGAATGACTGTTGCTGTGGCTCATTAGTCAAAGAATTAGGCTGAGCTTTAACTTAGTCTCTCATTCTGTCCAGTTCTAGTCCATTCCGATTTATCTTTTCCACTAGATCTGCCACGAGAGAAACAAGAATAAGTACACAAGGCAGCATCGTACTAAAAGTGTTAGAGGCAGTTCTTTCCTTCACCCCAGTTTCCGTCCTTACCATGACCTGATAAAATGTACCCAGCATTTACTTAACTATGATCTGGATTTACGATAAGTCTGAATGATGCGTCAGTTCTTCCTATAATATCAAACTACTGCAGTGGCGACCCAACCTGAATACGTGAGAGTGTAACATGTGAACTTTTCCGTTGTGTACTGCCTTTCACTCGAATCCAAGCATCAATGTTTTGTTAATATATATGATTTGGCCGGAGAGTAGAGCGGCGCTAGTTGACCTGCAAGGACTGGCTTACTGAATGATGTATCAGTAGTCGCCAGCGGCACGCCCTCTGACTCTTAACATGGGGGGAGAAGCTCTTAAACGTGGTTCTCTCTCCCTTCTCCTTCTCTTCCTCCCTTGTTATTCTCCTTCCTCTCTCCATCCCTTCTACCTCTTCCTCTCGTCTCTTCATATTCCCTCCGTCCTTATCGAACTTCACTATTTCCTCTCCTTTTCTTACACGTCCTCACACTGGCTTTCTTCGTTTCACTCTCTGTCTTTGTCTCTGTCTATGTCTCTGTCTGTCTGTCTGTCTCTCTCTGTCTGTCTCTCTCTCTCTCTCTTGCCTTCCTGTTCCTGACTCCCGTTTCCGTTCGCTGTCCTTATCTCCCTATTTCTTCCCCTCCTTCTCCTTCCCTTTTTGCCACTGCCAGGACCTCCTCCCCCTCTACCCTCACACCCCTAATTCTTCCCCTCTGCCTCCACACACCCCATTCTTCCCCTCTGCCCCCACACCCCCACACCACCACACACCCACACCCCCCTTTTCACGCTGCTCCCACACTCCCTTTCCTCTCCACTTCAGCCGCCGCCTGGTTGGAGCGTCCCGTTCAGTCCTGCAGATTTTGATTATTCAGCCTGCTGGTTTACTGTCCATCTGACTGTCCAAACGACTGACTATCCGGAAAACGCCTCAGGGCATGATTTCCCTGTCTTATTATTCCCTCGCTTACCCAGACTCTGGCAATGTCTTAGATAACCTGATGGTTGGTTTAACGCTTATTTTACACAATTTATTGATAGATTTCTTATCTTTTATTAAACTAATGAAATATATGAATATATTATATAGAAATGAAATGATCTGAATGACCTGCGGAATAATTCTGAGTAGACTTTCGTTGTACCGCATACTCAAGAGTTTCTAAAATCACCAAACCTTCAGTATGACAAAAAAAAAAAAAACTATAAAATGTTATGCCATTCATGGAATATTCTAATTCCATCCCCTTGTCTGTTTTTGCCTTTGTCTTCCTTCCACTGCCTTCCCCTTTATCTTCTCCTCTTCTGTTCCCTTCTCTTTCTCCCCCCCTCCTCCCTTCTCTCAGCTCCTCACAACCTTCCCGTCTCCCTCTCCCTTTTCTCTTTTCTTTCCGTCCCTTTATTTCCTCTCTCCCTCTTCTTTTCCCTCTTTTTTTCCTCTGCCCTTCCCATTCCTTCCCGAATTTTTTTCCCTCGGCTTTTTTCATTGCTTCTCTCCCCTTCTCATCCCACCTTCTCCCTCCCCCTTCCCCCCTTCCTCCTACTTTCTCACCCTCTCGATGCCCCCCCTCCTTCCCTCCTCGTCCACTCCCTTTCAGCGTCACATCAGAGTCTGTTAATAATCTTGCTCGCTCTATCTCTCGCCCTGCGCCTAGCCTACCAAGCGAGAATGGGGGGAGGGGAGTGTAGAAGTGAGAAATGCGTTTCTGAGAGAGAGAGAGAGAGAGAGAGAGAGAGAGAGAGTTGGTGATATGGGACTCTTTTAATAATACTCTCTCTCTCTCTCTCTCTCTCTCTCTCTCTCCAACACGCATCTTTAACTTCTTTTCTCCTCTCCCCTCCCTCTGCCATTCACGCTGGGTAGGGTATGTGGAGTGCACAACAGACATCAGGTTTAAATATAGAATAATGGGCCAAGAACTAGAGTGTCTCCCCTCCATAACCTCAACTTCTTGCAACACTTCAGTCCAATTTTATTTTTGTTTACTGTTGCATGACGAGAGGTGTGCCCTGAGCTGGATAAAATAATATGTGGGCAGCAGGATTTGTATTTTAAAAGAGCATCGAGGTACTGGGGGTTTGTAATGGAGTCTGTTTCTAACCCAGTCACAGTGGGAGGCTTCCCCTGATCTGAATTAAATTGTCCGGCGGAGGCAAGACTGTTTAGTCTGACGCTGCACCGTGTGATGGGTTGCCTCAGCAAAAGGACATCCAGGTTCTGTCGGTACTGATAACAAGCCTTCCTCCCACAACTCACCACACATCCTTACATACTGTACCCTTGCATCTTGTTCTCGGCCTCCCTCTCAGATACGTTCGTATCCAGTCCCCTACTCTCCACTCGCCCCCAGTGGCAAACGCACACCAGGGTGACCTTTCACTTTATATATATATATATATATATATATATATATATATATATATATATATATATATATATATATATTATATTTTTTTTTTTTTTTTTTTTTTTTTCTTTTTTTCAAGGCATCAATATTTCCACAATAGATTCCACCAATCATTTATTAATTTATTTATTTTCATGTATCCCTCCGTGTCATCCCAAAGACACTTTTGAGGTAGCTCTAATTCTTACCATGTTGGTATATGCCTCAGTCATCGTCCGTGCTCCACTGCTGTACTTTTGGAACTAAATACATATACTGTTGTGCTATGATTTTTTTTCTCCCTACTCATACATCATGATTTCTCATTACTGCTCGTAACTCCCATACTACCTTCCTTCCTAGTCTGACCTGCCCTTCAGCCTTTATCATCATCAGCAGCAGCAGCAGCTGTAGCAGCACCATCACCAGCAGCAGCCTGAATAAGTCCACCGCAAGAGGAAGGCCTCTCCCACCTTTCTCCACTCTGACCTTATTGACTATTAAACTGTTCCTACCGGTCGCAGAAACTTTGGGAAGTTCATCTCCCAGTCTTGTACTCTGTCTACTTCCTCTCACTCCAACTCTGGACTGTCATCCCATTACCCTGGTTGTCCATCTGATCTTCCGTTCTACAAAGTAGGACGTAGCCTACGCACATCCAAGGATGCCTTTTGATTGTAATAACTATAACTTTCACTTTCACTTGTTCCCATATCCAGGAATCTGTTTTTCCTCACTCCATGAGACAGGTAATATAGTCCGTTCCATTCCTCTTTGAGCACTTCTACGCATACAAGCACTTCCGCAGTCACGGAATGGGGGTATGGCACAATGACTTGGCTCATATCTTTTAGTCGGGCAAAAGAAATCTTGTTGTTTTTAATAGTCCAAGACTCAGTTCCTACATCTTTCGACCCGCCAAAATCTTTCCCAGGAATATACAGCTCAAACCTTCAGCTTCTCTGAATATCCTGGGGTTTAATTCTCTCCTGTGAGGGGCACATGTAGAAACTACCACTGTTGGTGTATCTGTCTGTCTGTCTATATCCATACTATCTCTCTCTCTCTCTCTCTCTCTCTCTCTCTCTCTCTCTCTCTCTCTCTCTCTCTCTCTATGTATATATATATATATATATATATATATATATATATATATGAGGAAGTAGAAAAGGTCTGCTGTTAGTGGCCTCATTCAGTGGGCGTTCGATGAGGAAAAGAAAATATTTACAAGAGGAGAGACAGTGTTCAGCAGAGGGGAAGGTAAGGGAAGGACCATGAATGCTGCTGAAATAAAAAGAGTCGGACAACAGTCCAGGCCATCTCGAGTGGTGGGCACCACGACGAGGGAGGAGAGCTCTTTCCTTCCCCGAGGCCTCCAAGGCTGAGTGTTATGAGGCCATCTCTAATAATTCTGAAAGATTGGGTATTGTGAAGCAAGTGTTGAGAGGCTATGGCAGATGTCCAGAAGAGTGCTCTGAACTACCCTTCATGTTACTGAAACAACGAAAAAGCCAACAAAGGGAAGCTGATAAGCAAGTAGGTTCTAAAGGCTGGTGAACGGGAGCCCCGGCTTTCCATATCACGAGCTTTCCATCCGCTTCGGGAGTACTGCCCTGCTCGACTGGTGCTACAGCCTCCTTTAACAAAATGAACATGAAGGAAAGAGACTGAGGGAATGGAAACAACGGGAGAAAAAAATCTTGTCCTACCGAGTGGAGCTCTTGCTGTTTATAGTAGGCATGGGAACGGGGATTCTGCTCTCTCTCTCTCTCTCTCTCTCTCTCTCTCTCTCTCTCTCTCTCTCGTTGTCTCTGTTTAATTGACACGGAACAGTCCTTTTTCACTGCAATATACAGGTAACTGACTATTTATTCTCTTCTTACGTTGTGGATGAACTGACAAGAAGGATAATACAGTGAAATGAGTTGACATTAGAAGGATGAATAAAGGGAGGAGAAGGAGGCAGAAGAAGGGAAGGACGAATAGAGGATAAGAGGAAGTGGGAAGAACAAAAGATAGATTCAGAATGAGGATAGAGGGCATGTGTTATGAAATCCTCCTCCTCCTCCTCCGTTTCTTCCTCCTCCCCCTCTTTTGCTTCCTCCTCCTCCTCTTTTTCTTCCTCCCCCTCCTCCTACTCCTTCCCATCATCACCACAGTCATCATCAGCCCGTGTTCATCCACTGCAAGGCAAAGGCATTTTCCCAGCTTCCTCCACTCTGTTTATCAGCTTTTTTCATCCCCGTCCTCGACATTTAGGGTTTTCATTCCCTCGTCTTGTTCTCTGCACATTTTTCTTCTCTCACACTTAATTTCTGGGCCGCCACTCGTACCTTATTTGTCGAGCTATTCTTCGTTCCACAAATGATGAGGCCAGTCTATGTCTTTTTCTGCGTCCACACTTTGAATATGCATTGCTGTAAGATGTTTTCTTTGGTCTCCTATCTAAGTAATTCTTTATTATTCATCCACGCGATGCCCTTGATAAGCCCTTCCTTTTCTCCTTGAACATAATTATCAAGTTCCAAAACCTTTCTTAAGCTCAAGATTTCTTATCCTTAAGTTAGGACAGGAAGGATACACTGGTCGTATATATTTGTCTACAGAGAGAGAGAGAGAGAGAGAGAGAGACTGATTCTTCAAGGTGATTCTCTCTTTACCAAGAGCCCCCAGTAGGCTACTATTCCTATTCCTGGTTTGAATCCGATGTCATGACCTGGAATTTTCGTAACCATTTGTCATAGGTAAATACTTCTTATATACTCTAGGAATCATCTGTTAATACATGAAGGGGCCGAACATTACCTCACCATTTCCTTCTTGTCCATCTTTAACCCCTTCGGTTTGATGGTTATTTTTATTTTGTTGTCGCCACCGCCAGAAGATCATTTTGAGCTCATGGCACACCTCTCACAGAGAAGGGGTACCAGGCCCACACAGTACAATGACGTTTTCATGTTGCTCAGGAAAGACATCTCGTAGTGAAGGGTTTAAGTCTGTATTCCTGCACTTCCTGGTCATCTAAATAACCGTTTGCCGCACCTGCTCTTCTGACTCACTGAACGCACCTGTTATTTGTCTATCGACGAAATTTTAACTGCTTACTTTTTATGTGAATTCCATTGCCCTAATATCTGGAAGTGTTTTCTAGGAACGAAACACAGTTTACTTGGATATAATTGTCTCTTTGTCTTTTAAATTCTTTCTTTTTTGTTATTTTGTTGTTTTCACGTGCGTCATGCAACGCCAGGTATATAAGCGCGTCGTGCGGATTGTTGTTGTTGTTTTTTACCTCCGCCAACGATGTTGAACGGGGTTTATGTATTCACCCATGTCTGTCTGTTTGTCTGTTAGTGTACAAGATATCTCAAAAAGGTGTCATTGGATTTCAATGAGATCAGGTGGATAGATCTGGAGTGGGTTAAGGAAACGTTAATTAGATTTTTAGGTGGATCCAGATACGGATGCAAGTCACGCATTTTATTGACGTTGGAGGTGTGCACTCTTTGAGATTGTGTAACATGACAAACTAAGACGGTACTCTTTTGCAGCTGCCATTCGTGTCGCATCCTTCGTTTCAAGAGCTCATTCTAAAACGTCCTATAACAGTATCACAGACTCTTGCTTTTGTGCCATGAAATCTTTCATCAGAAACGAATACTGGGATTTGTGGTTTTCTTTCTTCGCTTTCTCGAAATAAGAAACTTAGCAGTTTCTTTCTCCTTGGCAACTTTCAACTTCCAAGACCTTGTCAATTACTGAACAGCAGTTTTTCACGACAGATTGCTATGCCAACGCAAAGCCAGAGAAAAATAAGTTTCAACAGCGTTTGGAAAATGTGAGATGAGACATTAGTTGGGAAGTAAATCATGGCTGGTGGTATGCTATGATGGAGTCGATGCTGAATATGGGTAGAAATTTTTAGATGTTGTTTGGTTGTTAAATACTAGACAGGAAGGTGGATTTCCATCAAATATGTCTTATTCAGTCTGGTGATAAATCTCTTATAATTATGTACTAATAAAACTTTGAAGTATTACCTGTTATATTTTTGTTGACAAAAAAAAATAATAATAATAATTATGTACTAATAAAACTTTGAAATATTACCTGTTATATTTTTGTTGACAAAAAAAAAAAATCCTATATTATGGTTCTTCTTTTCTTATTTGCCGCGGTAGCATAATGACTTGGAAAAAAAAAAAAAAAAAAAAAAAAGGGATCGGGGAGGGCTGACGTCATGAGGCGCATAGCCACAGTGATTATCTCCTTAATTCAAGCCTTTGAGCCTGTGGTGGATAATATCACTCATTACCCTAGAATCATTTACGCTACCATAATTAGCTCCTCCTGGTGTTACCGTAGGTACTGATTTTATCAAATAAGTCACAATGGGTGGATGGACACCTGAATCGGGTGGTGCCTGCAGCCCTTACGTGGGTTTGAACCTGCACTATCAGACCGGCAGCTTCATGGCCAGCACTGTTACCGTTCCTATGGCCGTCAAAGAATTCTTCAATTGTCTCGCCTGGCCTTCTAGCCTCAGTACAACTGATATTTCATAGCTCTTAGTCTTCAAGAAGAACAGCCAAGATGACGAAGCAGACGTTATACCGTACGGGTAGGCTGTGCTCCAGGTTAACTTTCGAATAGCGGCCTTATAATATCAAGACATTCGTAACACCCCTTACCACCCCCCTGACGCATAGTGGAGCTCCAGTGCTGCAGGGGGACTAGGAATCATGGGCTGGTGGGACTGGCCACAGCGATTTGTAGGATGGGTTTAGCCATACTTCGCACGAATCTGCTCAATGCTTTTTGGGGAGGGGAACATTTTTAGACAAATTTTTGATAGTGAGCGTGTTTAGTATGACTGTAGCCGGCAAGTGTACCATCAGTGCTTGCGCCAATACGGGAACCTTTTCCACGCAAGGCAGTGTTCAAGAGAAAAAGGGAGATGTAATGATGGAGTATATTTAAGTCTTGATAAGGGAAAACAAGATACACTGAAACATGGGGATGCATGGAGAGCAGGACTGTAGTATACCCTTGATGATATGGGTGAGTCTATTCTGTTACATGGGGTATGATGGAAAAAAAGGACTATTACCTACATAAAGTGAGGAAAGAGTGAGAGAGAGTATACTTGCATCTCTCTCTCTCTCTCTCTCTCTCTCTCTCTCTCTCTCTCACACACACACACACACACACACACACACACACACACACACACACACACACACTCAGATTTATCCCGAGGTGACCAAGACATATTAAGTTACTCTCCCCACCCTCCGTCCCTTACGCCTGACTCCCTTCACTTGTTTTTGTTATGGGTGATAGGGATCGGTGTGAGAGGCCCTCGATGTAAACACACGCTCTTATCTCCCTTATCGCCTCGTATTTATAACTTCAATCGGGCCTTTTAACAGATCATTTAGCTTAGAGGGAAGGGTGGATAGGTGGATGAAGTAGGCTAGGCAGGAGTGGATCGTTGAGTGGGTAAGTATGTGAGAGATAGCGAGATGGCTTTGACTGAGTGCGTTAGGTGTGAATGCTGAGTTGGTGTCGGGGTGTATGCTGGTGGAAGTGTGATTTGGTGGATGGGGTTTTGCAGGAAGTTGTATGGGTGTCAGAATCTGTAAGTGATTGGATGGGTATGGGAATGGATGGGTAAGGTATGGATGAAATGATGGTGGATGGATGCAGTGGGCTGGTGAGAATATTGATTACACTATCCATAATTATAGCACTCACTTAGGTTTCGTCTTTCTGTATGATTCTCTCTCTCTCTCTCTCTCTCTCTCTCTCTCTCTCTCTCTCTCACACACACACACACACACACACACACACACACACACACACACACATCCTTATATTGTTTTTAAATAAACATTTCTTTCCGCAGGACCAGGAATGCCTAAAGGTTTTTGTCTTTCAATTTACGAAGTGATCAGTTTCTTAGTCTGCTAATTATATTACGTTTTGAATATGATTAAAGATTTCAAAGCACGTTTCAAAAGCTGACGTAGTGGCCTGCCATACTGAAGATCAAATCTGGCCACGCGCTAGGGACCACTGGAGGAGACAGTACGGGCTCGAAAATAAATACAGACGAACACTCCTCCAATTTTCAGTGTTGTCTCTCTCCCCTTATCGAACTCTGCATCGACTAGAATCCTGTTTTTACGACTGGGAGACAAGGCAATGGACCCCACCCGGACAAAAGAGGGCTTACTTTACTTAAAAGCCATTTAAGAGGACTTTCGTGTATCGACCATAAATCTTGAGGGTAATGAGTGTGTCCGCGGTGGTCAGGGGAACGGCGCTCTGGCAGTATGGACACACTGGATGGCTGGGGATAGGATTTTACTTTGCCATTTCACTCAAGTCCGCTTGTCAGTTCTTTTTATTCTGCTGGTCAGTTTTTCTTCTTTTTCATTTAGCATTAACTATTTCTATATATATATATATATATATATATATATATATATATATATATAATATTTATATATATATATATATATATATATATATATATATATCCATCTATCTATCTATCTATCTATCTATCTATCTATCTATCTATCTATCTATATATATATATATATATATATCTCTCTCTCTCTATATATATATATATATATATATATATATATATATATATATGAGGCAAAGAATATGAAATTTTGCACAATGCTGTAATTATATTTATCAAGTTACATTTTAGGAAAGTTGACACCCCCAAAGGCCATCCCAGGGGTGAAGGGGGGTTCTGACCAAAGCCTTTATGCACGGTCATGGAATTTTATCATAAGAACAAAAACTTTTGCATATTGGTAGACGTCCACATTGACCACTTTTTAGGCAGGGTAGGATCCCCGATGGTCACTGTTCACTGGGGTGGGGAACTCTAGTGAAGAGAACGCCATAGGTTTTACGTAGGCACACGAACTTTGCACAGTAGTAGACCTTCACCCGGAACACAGTTTATAGAGGGTGCAACGCCTGGGATTCGTCCCTTTGCATCCCCAGTAATTTTTTTTTTTCTTTTCCCTGACAATATTGCCGATAAGCGGCTGTCAAAAGTGTGTTTTGTCTAATTTCATGCATTTTACATGTTAAGCTTTGTAAATACTTTGTAAACATAATATAAAGAAACCTCTTATATTAGGAGTGGTTCTTGGATTTTGACTATTGCATGTGAATATTGTTGTACAGTTTACAGTTTACTTGTTCTGATGCAGAGGCATCTCTAAAATTGACCTCTCCGTCTGTCTCTCAGTAACGATATTTGGATGCAAGGTGCTTCATTCTGGCAGAATTTAACGATTTTAGCGAAGATACATCACATGAAACCATATCATATCATATCATCCTGTCACACCGCACCATATCAAATCATCTTTCCACAACACACCACACCAAAGGCAATAACCGAAGGCTTCTGAAGCTCCTGCATCGAGTTCTTTTGTACTTGGTTTTTAATGCTTAGGTTCTTTTTGGTGTGCACTAAACACTAGTGATTCTGACGTTAAACATAGACAGTTTCAGAAATCTTAAGTGTGAAAATAATAATTTTAGTAACCTTTTCATAGAAAATTACCCTACCTACTTAGCCAAGCAATGCCAGTCATCTAGAAGGGTCTTATGAAAACACAGTAGAAGAAGAAAAATACTTTTGCGAGTAGATTAATGGAAAGATGAATTGAAACAGTTCAGGATATGTCAAAATGGTGAAATTGCCGAACAGACACTAGCAAAAAGTGCAGCCTGTGCAAAATATAATAAACGAAAGAATGTTGGGTAAGACATCATCCACATACATCTCTGTCTATCTGTCTGTCTGTCTGTCTGTCTGTCTGTCTCTCTGTCTCTCTCTCTCTCTCTCTCTCTCTCTCTCTCTCTCTCTCTCTCTCTCTCTCTCTCTCTCTCTCTCACCACATACGTGTCTATATGCCTTGCGCTTTAGGGCAAGTAGTGTAATGTGAGGGTAGGGCCGTATCCCCACGGCGGCCTGCCCTTTGTTTACCTTTTGTTCAGTGGTGGTGGTCAGCCAGGGGTAATGGATTAATTAGGGACACTTTCTCCTTTGTCATTATTCTTAATTCAGAGTAGGGGAGGTTATAAACAGTCTTTTTGTAGGCTTGGCTAGCGAGGCGGTATGTTAGGGTTTTTTATCCTAACAGTAATGAGAGCTCAAATGTATTTTACTACCCATTATAACATAAACTTTACAATACATAAACAAGTGTTAAGTGCTTTCTTCCACAACATTCCTGTTATCATCATCATCATAATCGCAATCATCACCAGTATCCTTGGAAATATGGAAAAATGAAGAATATCTCTGTAATCAATGTCTAAAGACACGACAAGTGCGGTAGTGAGGGCCTGGAACCCTCCCCCCTTCCTCGTGTATAGTAATGCCTTAGGGATCTGGTAACCACACCGACCAGCACTTGTGTTGCAAATAGCATCTTATTGTACCTCCTACGGCCCAGGAGAATGGAGACATATTTGGGGTTTCTTCTTGTCTTTGATGCATGTCCCTCATTGAGATTAAGGAGCCATGCTATGGGTTTCCCCACCCCATGTTAAGACCTTTCAGAAAAGAGTGATGATAAAGACTGATACTATTTATATTATTTGTACCAGGAAGAAGAAATTTTAAATGAAAAGAAGACAATGACAGAAGAGGGCACAAAGGAGGAGGAGATGGAGGAGGAAACGAGAGATGAAGGTTTAGATAAAAGGCGGAGAGAGAGTCCTTTCTCTCTCTCTCTCTCTCTCTCTCTGGGAGGAGTGGATAGTATGGCGGGAGGAAGAGCGAATATGGGGGAGGGCATAGATAGACTGAGAATGGGGAAGTGAGGAAGTAGGCAGGTATGTTGAGTTGGTGGGTAAGTGAGTAGGGAGTAAATAAGTAAGTAGGTGGGTGGGGAGTAAATAGCTAGGTGGGTGGGAGTTTACAGATAGGTGGGTGGGCAATAGGTAGGTTAGTAGGTAGGGGGGAAGGAAGGTGGATAGGGAGTGGATTGATGGAATGGTTTAGGAATGTGGGGGGTGGTATTAAGTGGTGTCTCTGCTGTGTTGGTGGGCAGGGGGATTGACAAGTGGGTAGCTGGGTGGGGATGGGGTGTCTGGTTAGGTGGGCGGTGGTCAAGGAGGAGGACAGCTAGGTGGGTGGGCAGATTGGCAGATTTGTGGGCAGAGAAGGGGATGCTGAAGTGGGTGGAAGAAGGTAGAAAGGTAAGTGAGAGAGTCGATATGCGAGTGGGTTGGATGGATGTATATGACGTGATGGATGTGCGTTGGGAGTGGATGGACAGGTAGATAGAGGTGTAGTGGCCAATGCTGAGGTGCCAGAGCTCCGAGAATGTTGTTGTCCCGTATTATCATCAGTCCATCATACAAGTCCATATGAAATCTACTGCTGGACAGGACCTTCTAGGAGGGAGAGAGGTACCTGGAATTAATCCTTCCTCCTCCTGGCAAGTTAAAATCGGGAAGTGATTTCTATTGATAAAGAAGTGCCAGTGGTGGGAATGGTGCTGCATTTAGTTATGCTTGTTTGTGTCATTATATATATATATATATATATATATATATATATATATATATATATATATATATATATATATATATATATATATATATATATATGTCATTACTAGTGGGAACCAACATATTTATGCAAGTATATGAAGAACATACTGAAAGCATCCAGTTTAACATCAGTCACTGTTGTGGTAATGGACCCAAGACTCACACCACACAAACTGTTAACTGAACGTGCTATCACTGAGCCACCCCGGCTCATTTTAGTTCACTGCCCCGTTATGTGTTACAGTGGAATATTAATAATCTGAGCCAGCAGGTGAGACACACACATCAGGTGTGATATTTGACAATGAACATAATATAATCACCACGCTGAAGCATTACTCGTACCTGAAGTGTATGACGTAAAAAAATCTGTGCCTGTAGGATAATCTGTATTTCAGATAATTTAATGAAAGACATTTTTTTTTTCCTGTCCGACTCTAGGCAAAGGCTTCAGGGTCTATTCCCAAGTCCCAGTAGTCCTCCTTCGGGCCCAGTAGTCCTCCTACATCTCCACATGTCACCCATTCGGCGCTAACACCCACCTTCCATACTGAATACATGCTAGGGTTGTCTCATGCAGGGCTGGTGTACTGGTTTTACCGGGGGTATTTTTATGACATGTCGGCTGGTCATCTGGTAGATCAGAAAAGCCTGCTTTTAATGAAATTCAAATCCTTAAACTGTTCCCTGGCCCAGCCGAGATTCGAACATGGGTCCATTAGGACTGCAGGCCGCCTCTCTACCCATTCTGCCACAGCCTCCCCCAAATTCTACAGCAATAATAGATTTTCCATAGAACATTTTTTTCATCCACATTCAAAAATAGTGGAAGGTGTCCGGCCTCGCCAGGTAAACCGAACAGTAGCCATACAGTTTTACCAAATGTTTATCACAACTCTGACAATTACAACAACAACATCCAAAAAAACACACAGTTGAAGGATTATACTTACATACTGAATCTCTTCATTGTGATGATGCAGCAGTTTTGATCCGACGTGGATCCTCGTCATATCTAACAACAGCTATACCACTACCGACATTGTTAATCAGTAGGACTGCACTGTCATCACTTCCATTACCACAATCAGCAATACTATTGCGCAAAAGCATCTTAGTATTCAAAGTTAGAGGAACAAAGATAGTTTTGCGCCTGCGCCGATAGTCTTTCAGGAACCCTAAAGTCAGTAGCTGATGTTCACCACATCTTCCAGCTTGGTTGATGTCAAGTGTGGTGGTAACCGCTTCAGTATTGTAAGAAGCAGATGCACGTTTACAAGCCCTAATGCAGGTAGCCTAACCATGTTCATCAAAATGTCAAGTTTAGATGATGGCTCACCTTTGATGGCGATTGGCTTAGGAGATGGCACGGCTCATACGTACGTGTGTATTAGGAGCCCCAGACAAAGTAGTCTGTGTTCACCATGATACGTGTGGTCACATATAATTTACGTCAATTATTATGAGATCTGGTTCTGTAATGTTGAAGATAGGTGTGTGTGTGTGTGTGTGTGTGTGTGTGTGTGTGTGTGTGTGTGTGTGTGTGTGTGTGTGTGTGTGTGTGTGTGTGTGTGTGTGTGTGTGTGTGTGTGTGTGTGTGTGTGTGTGTGTGCGTGCGTGCGCGCGCAGACACATTCAAGAGCTAGAATTAATTGAGCTATATGTATTCAACAGTAGGTCCAGTTTGGTGCATGTGACCACTTTGGTGACTTGGCAGTTAGATTGCTTTGCTCATATGCAAATGGGCATTCAGGAGACCAAACGAGCTTGCTTACATGGTCTAATTTTGTTATAATGTCAGCTGTGATAGAAACTGATCTGTTTGTTTGCACATGAGTGGTGGTAATGCATCTCATGCATGTCCATTGCGCAAATGACTAATCAGAAACTTCTAAAAGTGGAAGACTCAAGTTTAATCCAACCTTCAACTTTGTCTTTGTGCAACAGTGAAGGAAACTATATTATTACGAAACAGATACGCGCATGTGCAGACATACATTTAGGAATACTGACCATGTAGCCTGCCTACGTAGGGAAGAGTACTTTCCTCTGTGTCGATTTTAGTAACAGTTGGCCTAGTATTTAAGACGTGATTAATATTGTACACAGACAGACAGACAGACAGACAGACAGACAGACACACACACACACACACACACACACACACACACACACACACAAATGACATTTCACACTTTATATTGTACCGTAAGTGTTACCAACCACAATACAGGTTCTGTGTACATTTTTGCTTACACCGCAACGACGATGATCTTCAAGATGGAAGGGGTGCCAGAGAGTGCGATCCAGTGCTTTCCGGCAGCTCTACACCCCTGATCGGTGGAGTGCATGGGTGGAGTGAATGACTGGGTGTGAAGATGAGTGGATGGGTGGAATGGGTGTGTGGAGGGTGAAGTGGATTGATGGGTGAGTGGCTGGGTGTGTAGATGGATGGATGGAATGAATGAGTGGGTGAATGGATAGATGAGATGGGTGGATGGAGTGGCTGTGTGGATGAACGAACGGAGAGGGTTTGTAGGTGGTTTAGTGAATTGGTGGCTGGGATGGTTATGAGGTTGGGTGGATAGGTGGGTGGGTGAAGTGAATGGGTGGGTGGAGAGAGAGAGAAAGAAGGAGAGAGAGAGAGAGTATGTGGATGGGTGGGTATGGGTAGGTGGAGGGGATGGTTGGGTGTGTATGTGACTGCTGGGCGGTATTTAACTGGATGGGAACATAATTATACAGGTAGCTGGAATGGGTGGGTTGATAGGGGTAAAAATATCTGCTCCACCCACACGATCCCACACTCCACCTTACCCCTCCCCTCCCCCACACGCCGACACCCACTCCCATACCTATTGCCGCTCTATTGGTCAATGCGACGGCTCTCTTCCCAGGTCCGTCTGAAGCAAACTGACACCTGGCGAAATACAATGAAGACCATCTCTCTATAAGTGCGTGTTTCCGATGGTTCGATTTCTCCGCTATATATTCGTCAAACTAACATATTTCTTCTCCAGTTACCTCTCTCTCTCTCTGTCTCTGTCTCTGTCTCTGTCTCTGTCTCTCTCTCTCTCTCTCTCTCTCTCTCTCTCTCTCTCTCTCTCAAACGCACATACACAGAGGCAAGCAACACAAGGAAGGTCAGTCTTACATGTGATAATTGCTGCTCCTCCTCTCATTGACTTACCCCTTACTAATGTGGTGGTAGTTATATAGTGTTTGGTGCAGAGGCTGGTTTGATGTGGGGTGGGGGCGATGGTACAGCAGTGGCATCATGTGGTGAGGAGAGACGGAATGAAAAACTGATACCAACTTAACTCTGCCACGGCTGCGTCTCCTCTGTATTACTCCAGCTGACTCTAGGCTTTTTTTTATTTTTTAATGACTGACTATAGGAATGTAACAGTGTTAATACTGTCGCCGTTACCCAGTTCATGATCGGGATAACTCTGTTATTCTATTACAGCAAACACCAGACACCTACATTCACCTGAGTCATTGAAGCCTGATTAGTTAAACAATGGTGGTGTTAGTGGTGGCAGTGGTGACAGTAGTGGTGGTGTTTGTGGTGGTGGTGACAGTAGTGGTGGTGTTTGTGGTGGTGGTGGTGACAGTAGTGGTGGTGATTGTGGTGGTGGTGACAGTAGTGGTGGTGTTTGTGGTGGTGGTGACAGTAGTGGTGGTGTTTGTGGTGGTGGTGACAGCAATGGTGGTGTTTGTGGTGGTGGTGGTGGTGACAGTAGTGGTGGTGATTGTGGTGGTGGTGACAGTAGTGGTGGTGTTTGTGGTGGTGGTGGTGGTGACAGTAGTGGTGGTGATTGTAGTGGTGGTGACAGTAGTGGTGGTGATTGTGGTGGTGGTGACAGTAGTGGTGGTGTTTGTGGTGGTGGTGGTGGTGGTGACAGTAGTGGTGGTGATTGTAGTGGTGGTGACAGTAGTGGTGGAGTTTTTGATGGTGGTGACAGTAGTGGTGGAGTTTTTGGTTGTGGTGGTTACAGTAGTGGTGGTAATTGTGTTGGTGGTGACAGTAGTGGTGGTGTTGTGGTGGTGGTGACAGTAGTGGTGGTGACAGTAGTGGTGGTGATTGGTGGTGGTGGTTACAGAAGTGGTGGTGTTTGTGGTGGTGGTGACAGTAGTGGTGGTAATTGTGGTGGTGACAGTAGTGGTGATGGTAACAGTAGTGATAGTAATTGTGGTGGTGACAGTAGTGGTGGTGTGGTGGTGGTGACAGTAGTGGTGGTGTTGTGGTGATGGTAACAGTAGTGATGGTAATAGTGGTGGTGACAGTAGTGGTGGTGTTGTGGTGGTGGTGACAGTAGTGGTGGTGTTTGTGGTGGTGACAGTAGTGGTGGTGTTGTGGTGGTGGTGGTGGTGACAGTAGTGGTGGTGTTTGTGGTGGTGACAGTAGTGGTGGTGTTGTGGTGATGGTAACAGTAGTGATGGTAATTGTGGTGGTGACAGTAGTGGTGGTGTTGTGGTGATTGTAACAGTAGTGGTGGTGTTTGTGGTGGTGACAATAGTGGTGGTGTTGTGGTGGTGGTGACAGTAGTGGTGGTGTTTGTGGTGGTGGTAACAGTAGTGGTGGTGTTGTGGTGGTGGTGACAGTAGTGGTGGTGTTGTGGTGGTGGTGACAGTAGTGGTGGTGTTTGTGGTGGTGGTGACAGTTGTGGTGGTGATTGTTGTGGTGGTGACAGTAGTGGTGGTTACTGGTGGTGGTGACAGTAATGGTGGTGTTTGTGGTGGTTGTGACAGTAGCGGTGGTGATTGGTGGTGGTGACAGTAGTGGTGGTGATTGGTGGTGGTGGTGAGAGTAGTAGTGGTGTTTGTGATGGTGGTGACAGTAGTGGTGGTACTTGTGGTGGTGGTGACAGTTGTGGTGGTACTTGTGGTGGTGGTGACAGTAGTGGTGGTGTTTGTGGTGGTGGTGACAGTAGTGGTGGTACTTGTGGTGGTGACAGTAGTGGTGGTGATTGTGGTGGTAGTAATAGTGGTTGTGATTGTGATGGCAGTAGTTGTGGTGGTGATTGTGGTGGTTGTGTTAGGGGATGGTGGTACCAGTTTTTTATTTTTTTATGCAATGAAGAAGGAACCAAAGGCTAGAAGATCGCGAAATTGTTCTCTCCAAGACGAGGTCATAGATAGCAGGAAATACAGGCAGAGGAAGGCAGTCCCTGAGGTGACCTGTTGCATAAATGAAGGACTGGGAGTAACAGTTAACTCTTGCATTAGAGAGTTGGACAGAAATGGAATGAGAGTTTGCTGTTAGACAGGTGCTACGCACCCTCCGTAGTGGTGAAGAGATGCAAACAGACAGTTTGGAAGCAGTGACCATTAAGTAACGATAGATAAAAAAGAAAAAGATGGAACAGTGGGGCGGAGAGACAGAGGCTGAAGGGAGCCAGTAAGAGGAGGAGAGTTAAGAAAGCGAAAAGTCTTTGACTCAAACTTGTTTAGAAGTGCTGTATGATGGGAGCCCCTCGCACATGAGGGTTGTGCTCTACACGGGCGTGAATAAAACGCCTGTATAAAATCAACAAGTATGTGGGGGTAGAGAAGTCATGGAGCCGGCTAAGCACACCTAAGCTCTTGGAAACATATTTTACAAGAGAGGTAATATGATCTTTCCAAGATAAATAACAAGATAGTAAAACCCTTGCTATGTTCAGAGATGATGCAGGAAAGGGTTGGATAAAAAAAAAATTAAATAATACTCGTGTTGAAGATATTTGGCGGGTCGAAAGATGTAAAAACTGAGTTTTTGATGCACTAAAAACAACAAGAGAGTCATGAGCCAAGTCATACGTTAGGTGTGCCGTAGCCTCACCCTGTGTTTATTAAAGTAACTGCTGTGATGGACGCTGCAAAAGGAGAATGGAAAGATGAAGGGTGGAGTCCTCAGCGTATGAGTGGATAGGATTAGATGTACGGATTAGAAGGTCATTGATGAATAGAAGGAAGAGAGTTCACGGCAGGACAGAACCTTGAGGAACACCAATATTAATAGCTCAAGATGAACAGTAGTTGCCTACGACAACAGCTATAGAACGACCAGAAGGGAAGCTAGAGATGACAGCACAGACAAAAGGATATAAGCCATGAGAGAACAGTTTGGAAATTAATACCTTTGAGATGTCAAGTGCAATTGCAAACCTTTCACCTAAGTCCCGAAAGGAGGATGATCAGGAGTCTGAAAGGAAGGTGAGAAGATTTTCAGTTGAGCGTCCCTCATCGAACCCATACTGGAAGTCAGAAAGAAGGTTGTGATAGGAAAGGTGCTTTAAAATTTTTAAGAATAGACTTTTAAATTTTAGAAATACAGGATGTTAAAGTAATTGGGAGATAGTTAGAGGGTTGGAAATGGTCACCCTTCTTTGGGAGAGACTAAATCAGAGCAAACTTCCGGCAAGATACAAGTTGACAGACACAGGTGAATGATATTACCTAGGCAAGGTGTAAGCACAGAGGCACAGTTCTTGAGGACAACAGGAGGGGCCCCATCAGGCTCATATGCCTTGCTAGTGTTGAGGTAAGTGATGGCAGAAAGTACATCAGCTGAAGAAATTTTAAAGTAGGTCATGAGTAAGGCAGAGGGGGAAGTGATGGAGGAACAGCACCGGAATCGTCCAAGGTGAAATTGGAGGAGAAAGTATGAACAAAGAGATCTGCTTTTTTAGTAGATAAAAACAGCTCCAAAGCCATCACAGCGGAAAAAAGGAGAGAAGGAGGATGAAGTAAAGTTGTTAGAAAAGTTTTTGGCAATGTGCCAGAAGGCGCAGAAAGACTTCGGGTTGCAGAGTTCAGAGTATTTAACTGTATGAATGAAATTATTCTTAGCAGAGCGAAGCGCAGAGGTAGCATGGTTCTCAGCAAAGACATTACAGATGAGACTCAGGGGTGGGTAGACTCTTGTACCTTTTGTAGGTCTTCCTTTTGTTGTAGACAGCATTAGAGTAGGCGTGATTTAACAAAGTTTTTTTTGCATTTGTCACAGGATAAAAGAAAGGGAGGTATGCTTCCATGTCCGAGGGAATAACCTCTGTAATGCACGAGACACACTCAGATGGCTTTCAGCCATGGAAGCAATAGTCATTCCAGGGAATATCAAAGAAGTACTGCCTGAGGGTCTCCCAGTCAACAGCTCCAAAGTGCCAGAGCCACCGCCGCAGCTTCTTGGAAGGGTCCACAGGCCTTACTGCAGCATTAGTACAGGTTAAGATGATAAGGTTGTGACCAGAGGAGCCCCGTGGAAAGAGAAGATTAACAGAATTAGCGGGATATGAATAGGGTGCTGTACAAGCTGCTTTAGGACATTAAGGATTAAAAACATGTAGGCTTGTTCACCAGGAGAATCAGTGAATGGAGAGGAGAGACAGAAATGGTGGTGAACACTGAAATAATCTAGTATGGAGATTTCAGAGAACAGAGAAATAAATAGGATGTGTTCCATCTTAGAAGTAAAATAGCCAAGGAATTTTTTATGGTCAGTAGAATTATGGGATAAGTACACAGCACAGATGACAGAATAGCCAAAACCAGAGTGCAGAGAATTCAATGGATTTTAATTCAGAAACACGAGAGCGAGATATGCTGCTGCATACATACACAAAACAGCCACTCTTGGTTTTAAAGTGAGTACAAAGAAAGTAGGAGGATACAGAGAAGGGTTTGCTATCAGTCGCCTCAGACAACTGAGTCTCAGTGAGGAAGAGGTGAGGTTTATAGGAAGAGATGTGGTGTTCAACAAAGAGAAACTTAAAGTAAAGGTCATTAATGTCGCAGAAATAATTACTGAGTGAGTCAAATAACGGTTCCATGCATCTCACATGGTCGTTACCGGCAGAGATGTGGATGATGGGAGATTTTGTGCCCCCCCTCCCTCTTCCCCGGACTCTGAGGCTGGGTGTTGAGATGCAATTTTTTCTGCCTTTGGTGCAGGAAGTGTGGTTTGTCATGTGCATGTAGTTTGGTGTTGACATTTAGAGGAAAATGTAAAGGAGAGTATGCAGACCTACTGTCTGTGTTACAGAACACTGATTCATCAAAGGGGGATGGTCAGAAGCTAGTCCCGAGGGCTGATGAAACAGGAGCTCCAGCTCTCCCTGTCACCAGCTTTCCTTCCACCAAGAGAATACCACCCTGTTAGACTACATGTAGATTTAACAGTACTGGTGGTGGTAGTGGTGCTGGTAGTGGTGTCGACTGTGATGGTAGTGGTATGGAGTGCTGTGTTGTGACTGTGGTCGTTGTGGTATGTTAGCAGTAGTTGTAGTAGTAGTAATAGCAGTAGTAGTAGTAGCAATACTGGTAATAGAAGAGGCAATAGTAAAGATAGTGGTATTAGTGGTTGTGAATGTGGTGGTAGTGGTGGTGATGGTAGTGGTCAGATTGCAGTGCTGGTAGCAGTGGTTATAGATGAGGTGGTAGAGTAGTTGTGGTGGTAGTGGTGGTAATGATGTTGCTGGTAGCAATGGTGTGATTGTAGTGGTAGAAGCATGGATGGTGATAGCAGTGGCTGTAGTTGGAGCAGTACAGTAGTGATGGCTGTCGAGGCTGTAACTGGTGACTGTGATAATATTTGCTCTGAATAAAGGATCCCTCTTTAATACATTCATATTTTACATCCTTGAAATCCTGTCATTCCATCACCATGTCCAGCCATTCTTCACTGTGCATGGTAAATTGTGTACAGTACGTCTACTTCCGTATATTCCAGGTGTTTGTCAGTCAGCTGTTTCAAATCGTTCTGCTTTTTCATTTCTTGGCTAATGGACCCTTACCAGTCCTTCTTGGCGATTCCTAACGCCAAAGTTATATTCAGCTTAGTGGCAAACCTTTCGTAGTAAGAGAATTAGTGTAAACAACGATTAACCTGCCTAGTTCGAATAGTTTACAGTAAGTCATGGGAGGATCCACAGGTGTTGCCCATGCTGCCTTGGCAACACCTCTGTTATCACACTGAAGATTAGTATACAGTATTTACTACACAAACATGCATCATTTACTGGCTACCATGTTTATTCCTTTGATAAAACTGGCAATCAAACCATCCTTGGTTGACAATTATTGCTTAGTTGGCTGACAGAAAGGGAATACCTAAGCCTCATTACTCTGCAAAGTGATCTGGGCAACACCTCAGAAATATTCCTGAATCCTCCCCTGAGCTAAATGAAAAAGCTAGTGAAATGAAGCAAAATGATGTCCTCAGGCTGATTAGCTTAACGGTCGCAGTCAACAGGCTACTTAGGTCGTTGAATAATACCATTCTAATCCCTCTTTAGTTAGCAAACTACATGATTTCTTCCTCATTTTCTGTCCTTAACCCTGTAAGTACGGGAAGCCACTATTATGTCAAATGTGTCGGGCGTAATTACCGTAAACATAAAATAATCACGTCCTGGAAAGATTAAAGTTCTCTTTGTCAATCTTTCACAGACATGGTAATCAGGCAACTCCTCAGTCATTTTATTGATCAGTCTCTTTTCATTCTGCCTCGTGACAGCTCCATTCATGTTACTTTTGTTCATGCTATTTCCAGGTAAATTTTGTTCAGCTTTCGAGAGACCCTTTCAGGCTAGGAGATTAGGAACAATCCCTGTGAACCCTTTCCCAGCCAGATGTCTCTCGCTACGCTGACTGACATAGTTTGATGGCAGCAAAACCAAACTAATGAATATGTCACTGAATTGAAGAGGTTAATGAGTAGGTACGGGGAGAGGGAAGGGGGAAAGGGGAGGGGGAGAGGAGTGTAAATAAAGGGTGGGGTTGAATAAGCGGCTGAGAGTCGCGCTGCCCTTCTAGGATAATGGGATGTGACCTTTGAACTCGCTGGCTGGATGAGAGAGAGAGAGAGAGAGAGAGAATGTGGCGCGTTTTTCCTTCTATTCACAACTAGGAAAAGAAAAAAGTGAGTGGAGAAGGAAAAAGATGAGGGAATAGTAGAGGAAAAGATAAGAAACAAAATACGAGTATTCAGAGAGTGCAGCCTCCGTGCCCACCAAGTGGTCAAAGAGAGGGATATATAACCTTGCCCTGTGACCTTGACCTTCGACCGGCTTTCTTTCGTGATCCTCAACCCTTTAACCAAGTCTGGCCTAAATCACAATAAAGCTATCTGAGGTGGCCTTGTCTCGTAACGTGCATTTTTGACATTTTCCCGAAACCTTGATTGTTGACCGATTGTTCTCAAAATCAGACGTTTGAGCCATACCTTATTCTGAACCCTTCCGCAAAGCTTTGTGCAAATCGGATAAAAACTGTTTAAGCTGACCTTGCCATGCAACCTTGACCTCTGACCTACTACTTAAAAAAAAAAATGGTCATCCCCTTGGCTTATCCTCAAGACTTCCGCTAAATTTGGCGTAGATCATATAACAGTTTCTTTAGTTATTTTGTTCCAACACAGACACACGTTTATCTTGCCCCGTGACCTTGACCTTTGTTTAACTGTTCTCAGAATCCAAGTCCGTCGTTCTGGCTTTACCCTCAGCCCTACTACCAAGTGTCGTCTGGCTCGGAAAACAAAATATGTCAACGTTGACATTGCTATGTCGACGTTTGACATATCCCGGTGACCTTGACCTTTGACCTGTTGTAAGAAAGTAAACAGTAGGTCAACCGCTTGGCTGTCCTTCTACCACTAGACCACACTGGATTAAACAGGATAAAAATTATTTAAGTATTGTTAGCGCGCGCACGCACGCACGCACGCACGCACGCACGCACACACACACACACACACACACACACACACACACACACACACACACACACACACACACACACACACACACACACACACAAGAGCTCGTCAATTAAAGCATGACACCTGATTTTGTTTCGCTAGCGCGGATGTAACGACAGGAACAATAAAGAGAGGGTGACCGATTAGGACCACCTGTCAGATACACCTGTGTGTGCCATAATCAGCCCCCCACCCTTAGACCATTCCCACCCCACCATACCCCAGCCTCACCCCATACCTCCACTCCTAACCCCACCGGTCGCCCTACTCTCCCTCTCGTCTACCTTTCCCCCCTCCCCCTCCCTCTTCCCTAACCCTTTTCTTTTTGCCGAGTCACCGTTTTACGGGTTTCAGATCAAATTAACCTTTCTCCTGGGAGTCTGCCTAAATCTGTATAAGTAATACTGTCAATACTTATATCACTGTGAGGAAAAACTTCACGAATTTTTCTTTTTCGAAGTACGTCTCTATTTTCGTTTCTGTGAATATTGTACTTATGCAGTTAGATTTTGAAAGGCAGTAAAACATACCCACACTCCGGCTTACTGTTTATTTCAGCAAGAAAATATTCCAAGTAGGATAGCCGTGTTAGATGAATGTATTATTATGAACACTGCATTCGGAACACAGAAAGGAAATGTAGTCTATTTTATCGTTTTACGAACTAAAAACATACTATGATATTGTTTAGGAGCTGTAGTTCTGTCCTTTGTGATCTGTATGAAGGGAACTAGGGAGGGCTTCGTATTTACATGATTAAGCAACTGATGAAGTTGTTGTTGTCACTTCTTGCAACAATGAAGAGGCTTAACAAATTATTATTAAGGAGTAAATGTATTCGTACTTAGCTGGTAATCCGAAGCCTAATATTTGTTTAGTCTGTTTATAAATTAAAACGATAGCTCAGTTAATGTCTTCACAAGGCAGGTTACTGTTTTCTTATGGTACAGATATTATTACACAGGATTTTTACATTTTATAGAAGCTGTTACATTCTACCTGATTTACGTTGTCGTTTATATTTTTCATATTTTATATAATATTCGTGTATTTAGAGTATATTTATTAGTGTAGCCTCTTTTTTATCATTAACTACAGAATTACTTTTATTTTCCATTGGTAAATTCATGTTCCTACAAGCATTTTTCTTCCCATGTTCTTCTTTCATCAGGCCTGGAGTGAGGACGCGCCGGCAATTTTGGCTATCGTACCTCGTAAGTTTCAAAGTCCTGCCCAACGCTGTCTAGTTCGAGGTTCAGAGATGGTGGTGGTGGTGGTGGTGGTAAAACGAGGTGTGAGCTGCGGCAGATACTGGTAGAGGGGAGTAAAAGAAGGCAGGTTAGTTGTGGTGGTTGTGGTGTTAGTACTGTGGTGGTTCTTTTAGTGAAGGAAGTGTGGGCTGGAGGAGATAATGATGAAGATAGTTATAGGAGAAAGAGCTGATGTGTGCTGCGGGTGGAGGTACTGGTTGCCCTTGGTGGCGGTGGTGACTGGTGGCAGAGCTAGTTGTGGTTGTGGTAGATGAGGTAAGTTGTGGTTGTGGTAGATGAGGTAAGTTGCGGTTGCGGTACATGAGGTAAATTGTGGTTATGGATGGTGAGGTAGGTATGGAGGTGAGGTAGGTGAGGTAGGTATGGAGGCAAAGATTGTTAGTTGCTTCTGACGGTAGTGCTTGACTGTGGCAGGTGGTGCGGTAGTAGTCGAGAAAAGAGTGGGCATAGTGAGGGAGAGGTGAAAGGGAGAAAAACAAATGAAAATGATAAAGGAGAGAGAGAGAGAGAGAGAGAGAGAGAGAGAGAGAGAAGGGGTGGGGGTAACTAGACTGGGTGAAACTGGTGAGGGGAATGTTGAGGATGGGTGTTAAGAACTGAGGGTCATGCTGGTTGCTGTATGTACTAGAGGCATTATGTGTAGAAGGCTGTGTTGTTGTCGGTGTTGTTGTTGTTTAACCCCGGTCTGTCTGGCTGAGCAAGACCCGTCGACCACAGGTAAGTAACTGCTACTAAGGGGGCCGTCCTTCAGGTACACTTGAGTACACACACTGTGTAGGGATCCCGGGACTTTAATGTTAAACGGCGCCTCACCATGGTGTGACCAGGGTCCCTCCCACGAGGAGGTTCAAGGATATACGAGTAGGTTTGGCTCCCGGGTGGATACCGCAGCTGCTCAACTCTGGGTGCACAGTGCTACCACGTGTACGCTCTTCGTAACCCTGTAAATGATGATAATATGGTGAATGATGGTGGTGATGGTTGTCGTGGTAGTGGTGGTGCTGATGGTGGGGATGGAGGTGGTAGTGGTGATGGTGATGGTGGTAATGGTGGTGATGGTGGTGATGGTGGTGGTAATGGTGGTGATGGTGGTGGTAGTGGTAATGGTGGTGATTGTAGTCATGGTAGTGGTAGTAATGGTGGTAACGGTGGTGGTGGTGGTGGTGGTGGTAATGGTGATGATGATGATGGTGGTGGTAATGGTGGCGATGGTGGTGGCGGAGGTAATGGTGGTGGTTGGTGGTGATGGTGGTGGTGGTGGTGGTGATGGTGGTGTGGTGGTAATGGTGGTGGTGGTGGTGGTGGAGGTAATGGTGGTGGTGTGGTGGTGATGGTGGTGGAGGTAATGGTGGTGGTGGTGGTGGTGGTGGTGGTGGTGGTGGTGGTGTGGTGGTAATGGTGGTGGTGGTGGTGTTGGTGGTGTGGTGGTAATGGTGGTGGTGGTGATAGTGGTAATGGTGGTGATGGTGATAGTGGTAATGGTGGTAATGGTGGTGATGGTGATTATGTTTGTGGTGGAGATGGTGGTGGTGGTGGTGTGGTGGTAATGGTGGTAGTGGTGGTGGTGGTGGTGGTAATGGTGGTGGTGGTGGTGGTAATGGTGGTGGTGGTGGTAATGGTGGTGGTGGTGGTAATGGTGGTGGTGGTGGTAATGGTGGTGGTGGTGGTAATGGTGGTGGCGGTAATGGTGGTGGTGGTGGTGGTAATGGTGGTGGTGGTGGTAATGGTGGTGGTGGTGGTAATGGTGGTGGCGGTAATGGTGGTGGTGGTGGTAATGGTGGTGGTGGTGGTAATGGTGGTGGTGGTGATAATGGTGGTGGTAATGGTGGTGGTGGTGGTAATGGTGGTGGTGGTGGTGGTAATGGTGGTGGTGGTGGTAGTGGTGGTGGTGGTGGTAATGGTGGTGGTGGTGGTAGTGGTGGTGGTGGTGGTAGTGGTGGTGGTAATGGTGGTGGTGGTAATGGTGGTGGTGGTGGTAATGGTGGTGGTGGTGGTGGTATTGGTGGTGATGATGGTTGTGGTGGTAATGGTGGTGGTGGTGGTAATGGTGGTGGTGGTGGTGGTGGTAATGGTGATGATGATGGTGGTGGTGGTAATGGTGATGATGATGGTGGTGGTGGTAATGGTGGTGATGGTGGTGGTGGTGGTAAAGGTGGTGGTGATGGTGGTGGTAATGGTGGTGGTCATGGTGGTGGTAATGGTGGTGGTGGTGATGGTGGTAATTGTGGTGATGATGGTGGTGGTGGTAATGGTGGTGGTGGTGGTGGTGGTAATGGTGATGATGATGGTGGTGGTGGTAATGGTGGTGATGGTGGTGGTGGTGGTAATGGTGGTGGTGATGGTGGTGGTAATGGTGGTGGTCATGGTGGTGGTAATGGTGGTGGTGGTGATGGTGGTAATTGTGGTGATGATGGTGGTGGTGGTAATGGTGGTGGTGATGGTGGTCATGATGGTGATGATGGTGGTAATGGTGGAGATGATGGTGGTGGTGGTGGTGGTGGTGGTGGTAATGGTGGTGACTTTTATTTTTTTGTGGAAGGAAGAAGGAACAAAAGGCCATGAGCCCGCAATAACAGTTCCCTCCAAGAGAAAAACAAAATACCAGAGAGGGCCAAATTCAAGATCCGATCATTTCGAGATGCCTGGACACACTGCGTTTGAAAGACTGGAGATCATAGACAGTAGGAAATACAGACAGAGGGAGACAGTTCCAGAGTTGACCTGTTGCATAAATGAAGGACTGGGAGTAACGGTTAACTCTTACATTAGAGAGTTGGACAGAAAAGGGATGGGAGTTTGCTGCTAGACGGGTGCTACGCATCCGTCGTAGACGTGGAGGAATGCATGCAGACAGTTCAGAGGAGCAGTGACCATTCAAGTAGCGATAGGAAAGAGATAAAGATGCAACAGTGCGGCGAAGAGACAGAGGTTGAAGGGAGTCAGTAAAAGGAGGAGAGTTAATGAGAAGAAAAGCCTTTGACTCCACCCTATTGAGAAGAGCTTTATGTGGGGAGCCTCCCCACACATGAGAGTTGTACTCCACACACGGGTGGATAAAACCCCTGTATAGAGTCAACAATTGTGCAGGGGTAAAGAAGGAACGGAGTTGGCTTTGTACACCTAATCTCTTAGATGCAAATTTTATAGGAGATGTAATATGATCTTTCCAAGATAAGTCCCGAGTAAATGAAACCCCAGGCATGTTCAAGGATGATGCAGGATTAAGCTGAATATTATTAAACATTAGTGGGTAGGCCTGTGTAAGATTTTGTCGGGTTGATAGGTGAAAGAACTGAGTCTTAGAGGCATTAAAAACAAAAAGATTATTTTTACCATAGTCAGAGATATGAGCCAAGTCAAACATTAAGTACGCCAAAGCCTCATCACTTGTTTGTTGAAGTAACTGCTGAGATGGGCATTACAGGAATCGAATGGAAAGGTGAAAGGTGGAGTCATCAGCGTATGAGTGGATAGGGTTAGATGTACAGCTTAGAAGGTCATTGATGAATAAAAGGAAGAGAGTTGGTGATAGGACAGAGCCCTGGGGAACACCACTGTTGATAGATCTAGGAGAAGAACGATGGCCGTCTGCAAAAGCGGCTATAGAACGACCAGAAAGGAAGCTAGCGATGAAGGCACAGATAGAAGGATAGAAACCGTAAGAGGGCAGTTTGGAAATTAAAGATTTGTGCCAGACTCGATCAAAAGCCTTTGAGACGTCAAGTGCAATGGCAAAGCTTTCGCCAAAGTCCCGAAAGGAGGATGACCAGGAGTCTGAAAGGTAGGTTAGAAGATCACCAGTGGAGCGTCCCTGAAGGAACCCGTACTGACGATCAAAAAGAAGGTTGTGATAGGAAAGATGTTTTAAAATTTTTCTATTGAGAATTGACTCGAAAACTTTTGAAATACAGGACGTTAAAGCAATTGGACGATAGTTGGAGGGTTGGGAATGGTCACCCTTCTTTGGGACTGGCTGAATGAGAGCAAACTTCCAGCAAGATGGAAAGGTACAAGTTGACAGACAAAGACGAAAGAGTTTGCCTAGGCAGGGTGTAAGGACAGAAACACAGTTTTTGAGAACAACAGGAGGGACCCCATCAGGACCATATGCCTTATTAGTATTGAGGCCTGTGATGGCAGAAAATACATCAGCTGAAGAAATTTTACTGTCAGCCATGAGGAAGTGAGATGGGGGAAGTGATGGAGGAACAGCACCGGAATCGTCTAAGGTGGAATTGGAGGAGAAAGTCTGTGCGAAGAGATCTGCTTTATCAGTAGAAGAAATAGCTACAGAACCATCAGAGTAGAAAAGAGGAGGGAAGGATGGTGAGGTAAAGTTGTTAGAAAGGTTTTTGGCAAGGTGCCAGAAGGAGCGGGAAGAATTCGGGTTGGAGAGTTGAGAGCATTTAGTACGGATGTAATTATTTTTAGCAGAGCGAAGAACAGACTTAGCACAATTCAGGGCAGAAACATAAAGATGATGTGATTCTGGGGTGGGTTGGCTCCAGTACCTTTTGTAGGCCTTCTCCTTGTTGCGGACAGCATTAGAACAAGCGTTATTAAATCAAGGCTTTCTTGCATTAGACAAAGGATATGAGAAAGGAATGCATTCTTCCATGCCCGAGAGAATAACCTCTGTAATGCGCAAGGCACACTCAGATGGCTCCTGGCCATGGAAGCAGTAATCATTCCAAGGAAAATCAAAGAAGTACTGCCCGAGGGCCTCCCAATCCGCAGCTCCAAAGTGCCACAGACGACGTTTCTTTGGAGGGTCCACAGGCCGTACCGGAGTGATAGGACAGGTTAAGGTGATAAGGTTGTGATTGGAGGAGCCCAACGGAGAGAAAAGATTAACAGTGAAAGGAGAAGGATTAGTTGTAAGGAAGAGGCAAAGTTTGTTCTAGCTCTCTTCAAGGCGGTCTGGGATACGGGTAGGGTGCTGTACAAGCTGCTCTAGGTCATTAAGGATAGAAAAGATGTAGGCTTGTTCACCAGATGGATCAGTGAAAGGAGAGGAGAGCCAAAGGTGATGGTGAACATTGAAATCTCCTAAAATGGAGATTTCAGAGAAAGGAGAAATGGATAGAATTTGTTCCATCATAGAAGTAAGATAGTCGAAGAATTTTTGATAGTCAGTAGAATTAGGGTATAAGTAAACAGCATAGATATATTTAGTCAGAGAATGACAGGAAAGCCGAAGCCAGAGTGTAGAGAATTCAGAAGAATCAAGTTCAGGAACACAAGAGCAAGATAAGTCGTTGCGTATATATACACAACAGCCACCTTTGGCTTTGAAATGAGTATAGAGAAAGTAGGAAGATACAGAAAAGGGTTTGCTGTCAGTTGCCTCAGACAGCTGAGTCTCAGTTAGAAAGAGAAGGTGAGGTTTAGAGGAGGAGAGGTGGTGCTCAACAGAGCGAAAGTTAGAGAAGAAGCCGCGAATATTGCAGAAATGAAGAAGTGAATCAGACAGTGGTTCCAGGCAGCTCAAGTCGTCACCGGGAGAGGGGCGGAAGATGGGGGCACTTATGGTCCCCCCCCCCTGGGGAATCCGAGGCTGAGTGTTGACAAGCCATGATTTTTTTCAATTTTGGAAAAGGAATTGTAGTGTGTACTGTGCATGTAGTTTGGTGTAGATAGAGAAATTTGTATTGGAGAGCATGCTGGCCTACTCTCTGTGTAACTGAGACACTGAAGAAGTTCAGCAAAGAGGGATGGTCAGGAACTAGTCCTGAGAGCTGATGAAACGGGAGCTCCAGCTCTCCCTCTCTTCAGCTTTCCATCCACCTCGGGAGAACTGCCCTGCTCGACTGGTGCTACAGTCTACTCCTCTACTGGTGGTGGTAATGGTGGTGATGATGGTGGTGGTGGTAATGGTAGTGATGATGGTGGTGGTGGTAATGGTAGTGATGATGGTGGTGGTGGTAATGGTGGTGATGATGGTGGTAATGGTGGTGGCGGTGGTAATGGTGGTGGTGGTGGTGGTGGTGGTAATGGTGGTGGTGGTGGTGGTATTGGTGGTGGTGGTGGTAATGGCGGTGCTGATGGTGGTAATGGTGGTAATGGTGGTGGTGGTGGTGGTAATGGTGGTGGTGGTGGTGGTAATGGTGGTGCTGATGGTGGTAATGGTGGTGGTGGTGGTATTGGTGGTGGTGGTGGTATTGGTGGTGGTGGTGGTAATGGTGGTGCTGATGGTGGTAATGGTGGTAATGGTGGTGGTGGTGGTAATGGTGGTGATGGTGGTGTGGTGGTGATGGTGGTGGTGGTGGTAATGATGGTGGTGGTGGTGGTAGTGATGGTGGTGGTGGTGATGATGATGGTGGTGGTGGTAATGGTGGCGATGGTGGTGTGGTGGTAATGGTGGTGGTCTTGGTAATGGTGGTGGTGGTGGTGATGGTGGTGGTGGTGATGGTGGTGGTGGTGTTAATGGTGGTGGTGGTGGTTATGGTGATGGTGGTGATAATGGTGGCGATGATGGTGGTGGTGGTAATGGTGGTGTAGTGGTGATGGTGGTCCTGGTGGTAATAGTGGTGGTGGTGGTGGTAATGGTGGTGATGGTAGTAATGGTGGTAATGGTGGTGGTGGTGGTGATGGTGGTGATGGTGGTGGTGGTGATGGTAATGGTGGTGATGGTGGTGGTGGTGGTGGTGGTGGTGATGGTGGTAATGGTGGTGATGGTGGTAATGGTGGTGATGATGGTGGTAATGGTGGTGATGGTGGTGATGGTGGTAATGGTGGTGATGGTGGTAATGGTGGTAATGGTAGTGGTGGTGGTAATGGTGGTGGTGGTGGTAATGATGGTGGTAGTGGTAATGGTAGTGGTGGTGGTAATGGTAGTGGTGGTGGTAATGGTAATGGTGGTGGTAATGGTGCTAATGGTGGTGGTGGTAATGGTGGTGGTGGTGGTGGTAATGGTGGTGGTGGTGGTAATGGTAGTGGTGGTGGTAATGGTGGTGGTTGTGGTAATGGTGGTGGTGGTGGTAATGGTGGTGGTGGTGGTAATGGTAGTGGTGGTGGTAATGGTGCTAATGGTGGTGGTGGTAATGGTGGTGGTGGTGGTGGTAATGGTGGTGGTTGTGATAATGGTGGTGGCGGTAATGGTGGTGGTCGTGGTAATGGTGGTGGTGGTGATAATGGTGTGGTGGTGATAATCGTGGTGGTGGTGGTAATGGTGGTGGTGGTGGTAATGGTGGTCGTGGTGGTAATGGTGGTTGGGTGGTGGTGGTGGTAATGGTGGTGGTGGTGGTAATGGTGGTGGTTGTGGTGGCGGTAATGGTGGTGGTGGTGGTAATGGTGGTGGTAATGGTGGTAATGGTGGTGGTTGTGGTATTGGTGGTGATGATGGTGGTGGTGGTAACGATGGTAAAGGTGGTGTTGGTGGTAATGGTGGTGGTGTTGGTGGTAATGGTGGTGGTGGTGGTGGTGGTAATGGTGGTGATGATGGTGGTTGTGGTAATGGTGGTGGTGGTGGTGGTAATGGTGGTGGTGATGGTGGTGGTGGTGGTGGTCATGGTGGTGATGATGGTGGTGGTGGTAATGATGGTGATGGTGGCGGTGGTGGTAATGGTGGTGGTGATGGTGGTGGTAATGGTGGTGGTGGTGATGGTGGTAATGGTGGTGATGATGGTGGTGGTGGTAATTGTGGTGGTGATGGTGGTCATGATGGTGATGATGGTGGTGGTGGTATTGGTGGAGACGGTGGTGGTGGTGGTGGTCATGATGGTGATGATGATGATGGTTGTAATGATGGTGATGGTGGTGGTGGTGGTAATGGTCGTGGTGGTAGTAATGGTGGTGGTGGTGGTGGTGGTGGTGGTCATGGTGGTGGTAATGGTGGTGATGTTTTTTTTGTTTTTTTTGTGGAAGGAAGAAGGAACAAAAGGCCATGAGCCCGCAATAACAGTTCCCTCCAAGAGAAAAACAAAATACCAGAGAGGGCCAAATTCAAGATCTGATCATTTCGAGATGCCTGGACACACTGCGTTTGAAAGACTGGAGATCATAGGCAGCAGGAAATACAGACAGAGGGAAACAGTTCCAGAGTAGACCTATTGCATAAATGAAGGACTGGGAGTAACGGTTAACTCTTACATTACGGAGTTGGACAGAAAAGGGATGAGAGTTTGCTGCTAGACGGGTGCTACGCACCCGTCGTAGACTTGGAGGAATGCATGCAGACAGTTCAGAGTAGCAGTGACCATTAAAGTAGCGATAGAAAAGAGATAAAGATGCAACAGTGCGGCGAAGAGACAGAGGTTGAAGGGAGTCAGTAAAAGGAGGAGAGTTAATGAGAAGAAAAGCCTTTGACTCCACCCTATTGAGAAGAGCTTTATGTGGGGAGCCTCCCCACACATGAGAGTTGTACTCCACACACGGGTGGATAAAACCCCTGTATAGAGTCAACAATTGTGCAGGGGTAAAGAAGGAACGGAGTTGGCTTTGTACACCTAATCTCTTAGAAGCAAATTTTATAGGAGATGTAATAGGATCTTTCCAAGACAAGTCCCGAGTAAATGAAACCCCAGGCATGTTCAAGGATGATGCAGGATTAAGCTTAATATTATTAAACATTAGTGGGTAGACCTGTGTAAGATTTTGTCGGGTTGATAGGTGAAAGAACTGAGTCTTAGATGCATTAAAAACAACAAGATTATTTTTACCCCAGTCAGAGATATGAGCCAAGTCAGACATTAAGTGCGCCAAAGCCTCATCACTTGTTTGTTGAAGTAACTGCTGAGATGGGCATTGCAGGAATTTAATGGAAAGGTGAAAGGTGGAGTCATCAGCGTATGAGTGGATAGGGTTAGATGTACAGCTTAGAAGGTCATTGATGAATAAAAGGAAGAGAGTTGGTGATAGGACAGAGCCCTGAGGAACACCACTGTTGATAGATCTAGGAGAAGAACGATGGCCGTCTGCAAAAGCGGCTATAGAACGACCAGAAAGGAAGCTAGCGATAAAGGCACAGATAGAAGGATAGAAACCGTAAGAGGGCAGTTTGGAAATTAAAGATTTGTGCCAGACTCGATCAAAAGCCTTTGAGACGTCAAGTGCAATGGCAAAGCTTTCGCCAAAGTCCCGAAAGGAGGATGACCAGGAGTCTGAAAGGTAGGTGAGAAGATCACCAGTGGAGCGTCCCTGAAGGAACCCGTACTGACGATCAAAAAGAAGGTTGTGATAGGAAAGATGTTTTAAAATTTTTCTATTGAGAACTGACTCGAAAGCTTTTGAAATACAGGACGTTAAAGCAATTGGACGATAGTTGGAGGGTTGGGAATGGTCACCCTTCTTTGGGACTGGCTGAATGAGAGCAAACTTCCAGCAAGATGGAAAGGTACAAGTTGACAGACAAAGACGAAAGAGTTTGCCTAGGCAGGGTGTAAGCACAGAAACACAGTTTTTGAGAACAACAGGAGGGACCCCATCAGAACCATATGCCTTATTAGTATTGCGGCCTGTGATGGCAGAAAATACAGCCATGAGGAAGTAAGAGGGGGGACGTGATGGAGCAACAGCACCGGAATCGTCTAAGGTGGAATTGGAGGAGAAAGTCTGTGCGAAGAGATCTGGTTTATCAGTAGAAGAAATAGCTACAGAACCATCAGAGTAGAAAAGAGGAGGGAAGGATGGTGAGGTAAAGTTGTGAGAAAAGTTTTTGGCAAGGTGCCAGAAGGAGTGGGAAGAATTCGAGTTGGAGAGTTGAGAGCATTTAGTACGGATGTAATTATTTTTAGCAGAGCGAAGAACAGACTTAGCACAATTCAGGGCAGAAACGTAAAGATGATGTGATTCTGGGGTGGGTTGGCTCCAGTACCTTTTGTAGGCCTTCTCCTTGTTGCGGACAGCATTAGAACAAGCGTTATTAAATCAAGGCTTTCTTGCATTAGACAAAGGATATGAGAAAGGAATGTATGCTTCCATGCCTGAGAGAATAACCTCTGTAATGCACAAGGCACACTCAGATGGCTCCTGGCCATGGAAGCAGTAATCATTCCAAAGAAAATCAAAGAAGTACTGCCTGAGGGCCTCCCAATTCGCAGCTCCAAAGTGCCACAGACGACGTTTCTTTGGAGGGTCCACAGGCCGTACCGGAGTGATAGGACAGGTTAAGGTGATAAGGTTGTGATCGGAGGAGCCCAATGGAGAGAAAAGATTAACAATGTAGGCAGAAGGATTAGTTGTAAGGAAGAGGTCAAGTTTGTTCTAGCTCTCTTCAAGGTGGTCTGGGATACGGGTAGGGTGTTGTACAAGCTGCTCTAGGTCATTAAGGATAGAAAAGATGTAGGCTTGTTCACCAGATGGATCAGTGAAAGGAGAGGAGAGCCAAAGGTGATGGTGAACATTGAAATCTCCTGAAATGGAGATTTCAGAGAAAGGAGAAATGGATAGAATTTGTTCCATCGTAGAAGTAAGATAGTCGAAGAATTTTTGATAGTCAGTAGAATTAGGGTATAAGTAAACAGCATAGATATATTTAGTCAGAGAATGACAGGAAAGCCGAAGCCAGAGTGTAGAGAATTCAGAAGAATCAAGTTCAGGAACACAAGAGCAAGATAAGTCGTTGCGTATATATACACAACAGCCACCTTTGGCTTTGAAATGAGTATAGAGAAAGTAGGAAGATACAGAAAAGGGTTTGCTGTCAGTTGCCTCAGACAGCTGAGTCTCAGTTAGAAAGAGAAGGTGAGGTTTAGAGGAGGAGAGGTGGTGCTCAACAGAGCGAAAGTTAGAGGAGAAGTCGCAAATATTGCAGAAATGAAGAAGAAGTGAGTCAGACAGTGGTTCCAGGCAGCTCAAGTCGTCACCGGGAGAGGGGCGGAAGGTGGGGGCACTTATGGTCCCCCCCCCCTGGGGAATCCGAGGCTGAGTGTTGACAAGCCATGATTTTTTTCAGTTTTGGAAATGGAATTGTAGTGTGTACTGTGCATGTAGTTTGGTGTAGATAGAGAAATTTGTATTGGAGAGCATGCTGGCCTACTCCCTGTGTAACTGAGACACTGAAGAAGTTCAGCAAAGGGGGATGGTCAGGAACTAGTCCTGAGAGCTGATGAAACGGGAGCTCCAGCTCTCCCTCTCTTCAGCTTTCCATCCACCTCGGGAGTACTGCCCTGCTCGACTGGTGCTACAGTCTACTCCTCTACTGGTGGTGGTAATGGTGGTGATGATGGTGGTGGTGGTATGGTGGTCGTTGTGGTGGTAATGGTAGTGATGATGGTGGTGGTGGTAATGGTGGTGGTGATGGTGGTAATGGTGGTGGTGGTGGTAATGGTGGTGATGATGGTGGTAATGGTGGTGGTGGTGGTATTGGTGGTGGTGGTGGTGGTGGCAATAGTGGTGATGGTGGTGGTGGTGGCAATAGTGGTGATGGTGGTGGTGGTGGTGGTGGTGATGGTAATGGTGGTGGTGGTGGTGGTGGTAATGGTGGTGGTGGTGGTGGTGGCAATAGTGGTGATGGTGGTGGTGATGGTGGTGGTGATGGTGGTGGTGGTAATGGTGGTGGTGGTAATGGTGGCGGTGGTGATGGTGATGGTGGCGGCGGTGGCATGATAGAGCTGGCCGTGCAGGTGGTGGTAGATGCCAGTGGTGATGGTTATGAATGGTGGTACAGACGCCGTGCTAGATGCTGGATGTGGTGGTGGTGGTGGTAATAATAAATGTGGTTAATAATGGTGGTGGTAGGTAGTGCAGATGGTCAGTGCAGGTGGTGGTAGGTGATGGCAGCAGGTGCAGGTGGTAGGGGGTGGATAGAGGTTGTACCAATAAGTTTCGTGTGATTATCAGTGGATGCTGGACAGTGACAAAAGACTGCCATACCTGACTACAGCCGTGCCTTTGTGTTAGTCTTTTTGTGCCTGTTATGTTTCTCTCTTGTCGCCATCACCTCCGCCATAAATTACTCCTGATGATTCTCTCTGATAGATTTGGTATTTTCTTCACTGTAGACAAAGAAGTTGCCAAGATACAATCCGAAAATGTTACCCCTCGTTATGCAATTGTCCTTTCCTAGTAAAGAAAAATGTCACATCGATTAAATCTGTTTTGTATCCCAGAAAGAGTGCCCAGAAAAGGAAAAAAACGCCAAAGAAAACCATTCCTCTCCTAGGAAAATTTCGTTATGCTAAGTTATTATTCACAAGGGAAATAATAAACATTGTTCTCTCCCTGAAAAAAAAATATTTATTTATATATAGGAAAATGCTGTCCTTCCCAGGGATAGAAAAAACGTCCCATAGGACAATATTTACCTCCTAAGTAAATAAAATCTGTCATCAATAAACTTGCTCCTCCCCGTGAAAAAAAGCCTCTCCTAGGAAGATGTTACAAACACACATATCCAAGAGCTTATCCGTGCAAAATGCTTACATTAATGGCGTCTTCTTAAACGCATGCCCAGAGATATAAACAATCATATTTCTACACACATGCAAACATGTGTTTGCGTAGAATGCACACACACACACACACACACACACATATATATATATATATATATATATATATATATATATATATATATATATATATATATATATGACTGTGAACTTGTTTGAACAATACCGACTGAGCCGAAATGAATGAGAATGCCCTGAATGAACTCAAAAGGGCCTAGGTGTATATAGCTGGACCCGATTTGTCTTAACAAGACGTGAAATACCCCTGCCAAGTACGATGTGAATGTGCTGCACCTGACTGAGCTTGAAGTGGCATCCATGTACCTACCTGTATTGAAGTGAAAATAATAATATATGTATATGGTCTTGAATATCCCTGAACCGACCAAAATCGACGTAGCTGGGCTGGAAAAGTTATGAAGAGACTGACTGGACCTAAAACGGCATGGATGGACCTGAAAAGATGCAAATGGAGCTAAAGTAACCTGAGTGGACCTGAACTGAACTGACATGGCCGGATGAAGATCCTGGATGGACATAACTGTACCTGAAAGGTCCCCTGCTAACTTTAATGGGCCAACACTGATCTGACTGCACCTGAACTGATAAAAATTATTACTCTCATTGGATCTGGGTATGAACGAGACGGTATAAGAATAATGAACTACTCTGTTCCATATTAGTTCATACAGGAAAACCACACGCCATCTCGAAAACTGTTCATCTGACTGTTGTTTCAACTGACGGTTATTCCACCTCACATTCATGTTGTATCAGTTGATGGATATAGCAGCTGACTGTTGTATCAGTTAAATCCCGTGAGATCTCCTCAAGGCCTTCACATCCAACCAAGCCCAGTCACGTCAGCTCTAGTCCAGTCCCATGCAGTCACATCAGTTTAGACCCATTCTGGTTATCCTAGTTCGTTTCAGCCATGTTCATACCCATGTACGTCAATGCTCGTTGATACAGAACACTTCGTAACACTTCCTCATCAGCGATTTACTGTGCTTAATACTCCTTGATGTTCTCTTCTTGCGTTTTGTATACCTTTTTTATATAGGAGGAATTTCCATCAGTAACATATTACAGTGGAGGATACTGAGAAGCAAGAAGCTAAATTAATCCCCGAGGAAAAGGTATTAAGAAATCTTCGAAACCAACAAGAATATGGCCTTGCTTCTGTCAGTTTAGGTTTATTTAAAGACTTTCAGGCTGATCAGATCGATTTAGGTCAATATGCATCAATTAATGCCATGCCTGTGAAGGCACGTGCAAAAAAAATCTGCCCTATCAGAGCATTTTTTTTAATGGATATGGCAATTCCAGTCTCCCAGGAATGTGTGGGATGAGCAGAGTCGAGTGTGTGGGATGGAATAAGATAGGATGGTTGTGGGTGGCGTGCCGTGAAGGGGATGTATACTTCGTAAATACGGACACTGTACATGAACAGGTAGCTGAGAGAGTTATTTTTATAACAGTTATATCTGAGCAGAAATGGATGGGGAGGGTGGCGGATGGATTGGGTCTGTGATAGATGGTGGGGCAGGGAGACTACTCCCTTTGAGTATGGGCGTTGTGAGGCGGTGACCTTGGACGTCGGATAGATTAAACCTCATTTTTCTCCTAAAAGTTCCTTGTGTGTGTGTGTGGGTTGGGGGGGGGGGAAGAGGAAACAGAACAAGACAAATGGCATGTTTGATAGCCACACCCTCCCTTGCAATATTTTAAGGGGAAATAAATAGTTTTTAAGTGGAAGTAGGTGAAGCGAACCTCGGAGGTCCCACCCTCTATAAAGTCTGGTCCGGGTGAAGGCCTACCACTGTGCAAAATTTCGTGTAACCACAAAAACTAGGGCCTTATTCTCCATGGGGGCAGCCCCCCCCCCCGTGAGATGGTCATCGGGGGTCCCATCCTGCCTAAAACGTGCCCGGGATAAACGTTTACATGCACAGTTTTGTGTTCCTAAGTTAAGCACCATGTAGGTGCATAAAAGTTTTGGCCAGGACCCCTGCCATCCCGTGGGGATTATCTTTGGGGATATCACCCTGCATAAAACGTGGTCCTAGTAAATCTCTACCATTGTGCAAAATTTCATATCCTTTACTAAAAAATTATGGCACTGTCCTCTCTTGGGACCGTGGGGGGTGGTCATCAGGGGTCCCTTCCTGCTAAGAACGGAATAAATTCCTATTAGTATGCAAGATTTAATATTCCTTGGTTAAAAACTGTGGCAGTGCAAAATGACTACAGGGACCATCGGGAGCTGCCCTCCTCTCCAAGAGGGGCGATATTCGTCGGTCTCACCCTTCCCAACCTGTGGTCTGGGTGAACATCTATCAGTAAACAAAATTTCATGTTCTTCGGTTAAAAGCACGCCATGGAACACGATTATGGCCAAGATTATCAGAGGTAGCCATGCTTATAACCTGGCATGAACGATGCTCTGCCACTGTACGAAAAATCGTGCTCCTCGGTAAAAATTCTGGCAGTACCTAAAGGATTTGTATGGAACACCAGCTGGCCGCCATCCCTATGGGAGGCTACCCTCGGGGGTCCCGCCGTGCCTGAAACCTGATCCAGGGTGAAGTCTGCCACATTGCAGAATTTAATTTTCCTAACAATCCTCCTACAAGGCCTGGACCCAGTTTTTCAAGAAATTAAAGTAACTCAGTGAGTGAGTGAGGGAGGGAGGGTCACAGTTGACAAGCGCCATAATTGGTCTCCCATGTGGATTTGTGGATGCGTTAAAAGAGGGGGTGGGGGAGGGTACAGAGGAATAAGCTGAACGGACAGGGACAGTGGTGGGTTGCTGGAAGGACAGTGGTGTTGCACTTTGTGAGACTGGATATTGTAGATTTGCCGGTAGGGGCGTAGCGATTGTTTAAATTAGAGATTTCTTCAAACGGAACAAGAAGAAAAACATCAATAACAAAATAAAAAAAGAAAAAGAAAAAAGAACACACAACGCGCTAGCATAGCTGGTGAAGACAAAGAGAGATTCGATTCTTAAAACTGATCTCTTCCTCAGGCACTGGCAACTGTGTCTCGTGTTTTACATCTGTATTGCAGACGGTGAAATATTCCGACGCATCCTGAGCTGAGCTGCTTTGGCCTGAATGGTTGATTTGAATGAACAAAAGAGAGAGAGAGAGAGAGAGAGAGAGAGAGAGAGAGGACGAGGGGGGCGGGTAGTTGCCATCACCCTTAATAAATCAGTCTGGTTAGCGAGTGGTGTGGCAGGGAACAGACGCTCTGTAGGTGGTTCTGGTCCTCAGGTAGGAAAAATACCAAAAGAGAAAAAGCCATTGACAAAGAAACCTTTTGTCTCCATTATTTGTATGAACCGAGAAGTGTGATGGAATGTAGATATCATGTGATGCACGAAAAATGGCTTAAATTCCTGTATGAACTCAACATTTTGCTGATTTATACGATCCTATATGACCTCCCACGACGCATTAAGATGCTTAACTTATTGTTTACTTTCGACGTCACAATAGTGTGGCACGTCTTGTTTACTACGTTATCTGATATCTTTATCGCGTTGGTAATTAGTGACATAGGTCGTTCAAGATCGTCATAATCTGCAAGGTTATTATAGAGGTAATGACTTTTAGGTGGTTTCCGTAATTGAAACGTTAAATTGCCCCCCTAGAGAGAAAGAGGGAGGGAAGGAGGGAGGGTAATGACGTGGGTCAGAACAAGGGTGGTGAAAGGTACCGGTGGTCGCTCTGTGAGGGGGTCTTCTGTAGGGGACGGGGGGCAGGGAGGCGTGGGCCATTAAGGGAAAGGAAGGGACGGGAAAAGGGGCTGATTAGGGGTAAAGGAAAAGGGGGAATGTAAAAGAAGGGGGAGAGACGGGAAGATGTGGGCAAAGGATGGAGTCAATCTCGTAGAAGAGGGGGATATAAAAGGAAGAGAAGAGCGAATAGAACTGGGGGTTAAGGAAAAGGAGGTGCAGGTAGAATGAACAAAAGACTGTGATGTGGGTAAGCGAGAGGAAAAGAGGAAAGAAAAGAGGGGCAGAGGAGGGACAATGAGAAATGGGAAATGAAAGAGGAAGACGATGAGACAGTTGTGGGTAAGGGAAAGAGAAACAAAGGTAGGAGAGGGAACAGAAAGAACTGCATGAAAGAAAGTGGAAGAGCAAGAGATGCGGGGAAGTGTGGTAGGGATAAAGATAAGCATTGGGAAGGAGAAACAAAGCTGGCAAAGGAAGAACTGCAATAAACGACAGGGAGAAGAAGTAGAACAAGTGTGAGACGGCAAATGTGTAGCAGAGAGAGAGAGAGAGAGAGAGAGAGAGAGAGGTGATAACGAACGATACTGTGGAGAGGGAGGGCGGTATTTACGAGTAGGGAGTGGAAACAGTGACATAAACGGAGTAGAGAGAACAAAAAAGAGAAAGATACCAGAGTATAGGTAAAGAGAACAGAAGAGAAAATTATATATGTTTGTCCGTGTTAATGAATTCAAGCGCGTCTGTATTCATGTGCGTATGAGAGAAAGTGTACCGGTATATATTCCTGTGTAAGTGTTCGTATGTATTGTTATACACATATGCGTGCTCGTGTGTGAGTGTATTCATGTTCGTGTGTTGTAATGAGTGTGTGTGTGTTTTGTCTGTGTTTCCTTGCCTGTAAGTGTCCACAATTCTGTGCAGACAGTCATAAGTATTTTACGTGCGTGCTCTTGTGCTTTTGTGTTCTGCGCGCAGTGAATGTGGGGATGTGTTTATGAAGAAATGTGGAAGCTTTTGTTCACCAATAAGTAAGTACATGTACAGTATATGTTAGTGTGTGTGTGTGTGTGTGTGTGTGTGTGTGTGTGTGTGTGTGTGTGTGCGGCTTTTTATGAGGACCCAAAGGCTGAGAACCTACGAGAGATTTCTAAAAAAAAATAAAAAAAAAAGGCCAAAATTATGATTTGTTAATTTCGAGATGAATTGATATATTGAGTTTAAATGATTGTTGGTCATAGAGAGACAGCTCCAAAATTGACTAGCTGTGTACTTGAAAGACTAAAAGTTCACGCACGCATTAGAGAGATGCACAGAAAAAAGGCGAGAGAGTAGAGCTGGCAGGGTCCCAGCTACATGGAGGGGCGATGCAAACAATGTTCAGTAGAACAACAGTCATAGTAGAGAGACAGAGAGAGAGAAGTGAGAGGAGGGCGGGCAGGAGCGTCAAATCTTCATTCACTGTCAAAGCGATTGCTGTGATGTGCGCCATGAGAAACGTATGTAAAAGTGAAGGGTGGAGTCACCAGCATCAGGGCTAGATACTGAGGATACAGTTCGGACATTTACTGAAGAATAGGAAGAAGGGGTGAAAGGACAAATCCTTGAGGAACACCACTGTTGTTAATATTACAACATTCGCAGTCTACAAAACAGCTATAGAGACACCAGAGAGCAAACTTGTGATGAAGGCACAGAAGGAGGATTAGAAACAATAGGAGATCAGGCAAATACTAACGATTTGTGCCAGACTGTATATAAGGCCTTTGAGGTTTTTAACCCGAGGCGTCCCGTCGACATATGGATACATTGCAACATTTTGCATTTGCCAGTCCCGACAACCTACTGGTACATTGCGCAATTGCAAGGTTCATAATTTGCACAATTTTCAATTTTCGCGTGTGATTTTTCGTACTTATACACGGGACACCTTCCTCTATTCCTCTACAAGATGCCAAGCAGGGACAATGTGGTGTAACTGTATAACCTCCCCCCCCCCAGCATGCCATTGTCTCGGCAATTCACCTGTTACCAGTGACCTGGCTAATAAAGACATTCAGAGCCAGAGTGATTCCCCAATCGATGACAATGTGGAGGACAAAGTTTACATAGCATTAGAGGAAGAAACAGTCAGAAATGATGATCAGGGAATGTGGCAAAAAAGGTATGGTGATGAGTTAGTGAGTGAAACAATGCTTATAATGCCTATATTACTGTTTGAAAACCAATATACTCTCGTACTACATATAAATTCGTACCAAGTAAATAAATAAATACCGTTTATGAGTGGTGTGAAATAGTTACCCTCCCATAGAACTCGTTTTCTTTGGTGCCAGCCTGTTAGAAAACCCAATAAGTTAAGGAGGTACTGCTACCTGGATCGAGTATTTTAAACCTCAGGTGAGCGATTTCTCTATGAATTTTCGATGTTTCTCACCAAAAGCGGAGGTTTTAGCCAAAAAAAAATATTCGAAAATACCTCAGGATTGGGGGGGTGTTGGAGGTGCGAAATGGTTCGGGACTTGACGGGTTAACGTAATAGTGCAGGATTCACATATATCCCAAAGGGAAGATGGCCAGGAATCTGAAAATATTATAAGAATGTATATGTTTGTATATAAAGAGCGTTATTGTTTGTGTATGCCTGTAAGCTTAAAGTGTGTGTGTGTGTGTGTGTGTGTGTGTGTGTGTGTGTGTGTGTGTGTGTGTGTGTGTGTGTGTGTGTGTGTGTGTGTGTGTGTGTGTGTGTGTGTGTGTGTGTGTGTGTGTGTGCGTGCGCGCGCATTTCCATGGCAATGTTCCTGTGTTTCTGCTCACACTTGCCCACGTTGCATGAGAGGGGAATGGGTTTGGTTCGATTTTCTTCTCTTCTGTCAATGTGTTTGTTTGTTAGCAAGCTTATGGTAAATCTATCAGATGAAATTACATTATATTTGAAATAATGACTGACCACCACAGGGGAACAAAGTACTTTAATTTGACCAAAAACATGTGTTACATTACTTAAAAAAAAAACTAAAGAAAACAAAACAAAACGATTCAGGCAGTTTAAAATCAGTCAAAGCTGAAGTTATTTAGTTCTGAGAATAACCGGTTCATGTTAAAGGTATCAGAGGAGACTCAAAGGTTTAGTCTATTAACTCAAAACTTTTACTCGATTTGGATATCTTTAGTAGAAGGATTAAGTCAGCCAAGAAACAAGTGATTATATTCTGAGAACAATGGGTCAAAGGTTAATGTCACTGAACAAGGTCAGATTAAAAACTTTTGATCCAATTTTTTTTTTTTTTAATAACAGAACAGAGGAAGGAAAAACAAATGAAAAAAAAAAACAAATCCATGCACCAGATTACTGGTGTCCGCTTTTCATAAAATATCTGTAACAGTTAAGCTTGAACAGCAGTAGGTTGAAGTCTAGAGGGAAACAACTCTGGGGAAGTGAGTTCCAGAGAGATGCTGTTTGGGGAATGAAAGAATTCTGATAGGCAGAAGTTCTGCAGTATGGCTGAGTGCCATTCCAGTCATGAGCACTGCCAGCTGCCTGTGTAGCACGAGGGAAGGCATGGAGAGGTGGCACCATGGACGCAACTTCTTCTGAGCATTTGCTGTAGAAATATCTGTAATATAAAGCAAGGGAGGCAACATTCCTTCTTACTTGTAGGGGAGGTAGTTTATTATTAATAGCAGGGTTATTAATAATTCTAAAAGCTTTGTTCTGAATTTTGTCTACTTGTTTTAATGCAACCTCTCCACATCCGCTCCACAAGGGTGAGCAGTATTCAAGCTGAGAGCGCACATGACTTATAAATTACAACAGCTGCTCGTCAGTGAAGAAGTTACGGACTCTGTACAATAATCCAAGTTTCTTTGAGGTGGTTTTAACAAGTGATCTGACATGAGAGGTCTAGCTGAGGGCATTGTTTAGCAAGACCCCGAGAATTTCAATACTTTTGGAAATGGGAATATTTGTAGCATTGAAGGTAATATATTCGTACGATTCTGGCAATACCTGCCTATTAGTAAATTGTATATATTTAGTTTTACTAGCATTAAATGAGACAAGGTTCTTTTGTCCCCATTCACTGATCGTGGATGAGTCTTGATTTAAAGAGATGGCTGTACTGAGGTGAGAGTTAGAGATATCGGACTTTGCAAATGGATGTCTGAGTATGAATGAACTATGAAGTGTTGAGTCATCTGCATATGAATGAATGGGATTGTGGGTGACAGATAAGAGATCATTAATATGAACGAGGAACAGGGTTGGTGCCAGAACTGATCCCTGCAGCACACCGGCGTTAATTGAGTGGAAATTGGAATATGCATCATCTACTTTTACTTTTATTTTTCTATTGCTGAGATATGAGGAAATCAAAGGAACAAAAGAGTTTAGTCCATAGTAAGGGAGTTTGGACAACAGGGAACGGTGCCACACTCTGTCGAAAGCTTTAGATATATCCAGGGCTACTGCATGAGTTTCACCATGTAGGTCAACTGATTGATGGATGGTATGAGTCAGAAGACTGAGTATGTCAATGGTGAATCTTTCATGGCAAAAACCATATTGTCTATCACTAATTAAGTTGTTGGATTCAAGATGTTTAACTATGTCCTTATTAATTACAGTTTTAAAAATTTTACCAAGAGAAGATGTGACAGCTATTGGTCTGTAATCAGAGGGGTCAGAGGAACTTTCTTTCTTTGGAATTGGGTGGATATTGGCTTCTTTCCATGAATTAGGGAATGAAGAAGTACGTATGCATAGTCTGAATAATTTTGCAACAACAGAGGCAAGTTCTGGGGAACACTTTTTCAAAACAATTGGCGGGATTCCATCTGGGCCTGGAGCTTTGTTGGTAGGTAACTTGTCTAGGATGGATTTCACGTACCTTGTCTGTATCTTAAGTGGAACAATGTCGAGAGAGGCAAGTTCTAGTGCTGGGACATTCTGGCTGGCTTCCTCTAAGGTAGAATTTCTGCCAAATGTACTGGCAAAAATATCTGCTTTCCCACGCAGGTCATTTTTAATGTTGCCATCAGGAGATTTTAGTGGGGGAATGGATGATGACTTGTTAAAGTTATTATTGAAAGAATTGAGAGTTGACCAGAATGTTCTGTTGTCATTAGGGTTGTTAAGTAGTTTTGATGCTTGGTTTTGAAGAAAGTTTGATTTAGCAAGATTTATTACAGCTTTTGCATGGTTTCTAGCAATTTTAAATTGAGAGAGTGATTCAGATGTTTTTTATTTCAAGTAATAGTTATATGCTGATGACTTTTGGGCTGTTGCTCTGGCACAGTTGCTATCAAACCATTTTGAGGAGTTCGATCTTTTAGTGAATTGTTGACTTAGTATGAATAAATCCATACCAGCTAGTATCAAATCGCAAATGTGGGACTGGGTAGAATTGACATCACTAGAGAAGAAAGAATGCCATGGAATGTCAGCAAGATGATTTCTAAAATCATCCCAGTTTGCCCTATCAAAGTGCCATCGGGTCACCCTGACAGGTTCAGAATGGAGACGTTTGGGGAGCTAAGTAATGAGGCTTTGATGAGATTGTGGTCAGAGGGTCCAAGTGGAGACAATACCTCTATCCTGTACTGATTTGGATTATTTGTCAGGAACAGATCCAAAAGATGGGCATTATTGTCAGGATTATCTGGTATTCTGGTTGGTTGCTTTACCAGTTGCGTGAGATTAAACGATTCTGCAAACAGCTCGCATTCTAGACCAGGATCGTCAGTCCTGGCAGAGTGCAATAACCATTCAACATTATGTATGTTACAATCACCCAAGATGGTAATTTCGGTGTTAAGGGCAAGATTAAGGTTACTCAGCTGTGTGGAAATGGAATCAAATACACTGGGTTCAGAAGAAGCATTGGGGGAGCGATAAACTACACAGATATATTTGGTGATATTTTGATGGTTTAGTTTATACAGCAAGTAATGAAAACTGCGTGAAGTGCAGTTTAAAATGGTGTCAACTGTATATTGGGATTTGATATAACAACAGGTGCCGCCCTTATTACGGAAGTTTGTGAGGAGATTGTAACCAAAAAAACAATATGGGGATACATTAGTAGACGGTGAGATTTGTTTTTCTGTGAGGAATAGGGCCAGAGGGGATATGGACTGTAGGAAAAAATGGACTGAATTTAAGTTGGTATTAAGCCCACGGATGTTGATGAAGAATAAGGCGGCATTTTCACTTCTCTGCTGACGAGCATGGCCTGAAACGAGTTGAGGGTCAGGCAAAAATGAAGTTATTAAATTTGAGAATAATTGGTCTAAGGTGGAGGTTACGGAGCAAAGTCAAAGTTTCAACCTACATCGATTGTAGGCTGTGATGTTGCACTCTCTGTGTGCTGCGTCTTGTGTTCCTGTGTAATATATATATATATATATATATATATATATATATATATATATATATATATATATATATATATATATATATATATATATATATATATATATATATATATATATATATATACAGCCATTACAAGTCCACTGTTGAAGAAAGGAGTCCCCCAACCTTCTCCATGAATTCCTTGACTGAGCATATCTCTGCCAGATTTTGCCTGCAAACGTCTCAGTCTCATCTCTCAACCTCCTTTCTGGCCACTTTCTGCTACGCTTACTGTCTCTTGGAGTCCAGTCAGTCAGTCTCTTGGTTCATCGATTATCCCTTATTCCTGTTACATGACACGCCCACCTCTATCTCTGTTCTTTCATTACTTCTATGTCTTTGACTTTTAGGTTGCCCTCTCACCCAATATGATCTCTTCCTGTCTCTCAAAGATATTCCCAACATTAACCTTTCCATTGCTCTTTGAGAACGGATTAGTTTTTTTTCCATTGATTTTGTCAGGTTCCAGGTCTCACAACAATACGTCATAGCTGGGATTATACATTTGTTATATACTTTTTGTTTCATATATACTGGCAAGCAATTTTCATGATGTCTCCATGTTTACCTGAAAATTTCCATCCAACTGTAATGCGCCTGTTTATTTTCCTATCATGGTCTTTAATTAGTTGTAGTAGTTGCCTCGAGTAATGGCACTCTTCAACTTCTTCATGATTTTTTTCGTTTATTTCGATATGGCTCATTCGTGTATTTGGATTAGACATTAATTTTACTCCGGTTCATCTTTAGTTCTACTATGAGACTTTCTCTACGTACAGTAGGTCAAGTAACATTTCATGCAATGTCTGCTGCTCCTGCGATTAAAACAATGTCATCCTCAAATCTTAAAGGTTTTGTTTCTCCATCTATGTTTACGCCTTTGTTCTCCAGTCGAGCTTTCCGAAAATGCTGTCAAGGCATGCTGTAAATATTTTTGCTGAAATTTTATTTTCCTGACGCACGTCCTTCTCAATACTAATTTTTTCTGAGTCTTTAGGTAACGTAACTGTGATGATGTTGATGAGTGTCTGCAGAGTTGTGGAGCAAATGTGAATGTGGTAATGATGGGAGATCTGAATGCCAGAGTGGGAAATGCAGCAGTTGAAGGTGCAGTTGGTGTGCATGGTGTGCCTGGATAAAATGAAAATGGGGAACGAATGACAGGGATGTGCGTTGAGCGAGAGATGGTGATTGGAAATACCTTGATTGAGAAGAAAGATACTTATAAGTATACATGGGTGAGACAGGAGGGTGGAGGGTTTATTGATAGAGAATTGATGGACTATGTGGTTGTGTCCAGGAATGTAATAGGAAGATCGTTGGATGTGAGAGCTTTGAGAGGGGAGGATGGAGGTATGTCTGACTACCTGGTGAAGGGAAAGTTTTAAGAGTAAGTAATAGATGGGTGAGAGCTAGGAGAGTTAGGTGCGGCAGGGAGGTTTTGAAAGTGAGTTGGATAAAAAGAGAGAAAATGATAGAGTATCAGGAGAGGTTGAAAGATGAGTGGAATGCAGTGAAAGATCAGGAAAATGGCAGTGTGGAGGAATGGCAGTTAAGAGTGTTGTGGTGGGGCATGCAGAAGAGGTGTGTGGTGTGAGACGAGTGGGTGGTGGTGTAAGAAATGGAAGTGAATGGTGGTGCGAGGAAGTAATTATGGCTGTGGCTGAGAAGAGACGTGCATATGAAGTGTGGCTGCAGAGGAAGGATGAGGTGTCATTTGAGTGGTGTAAGGAAAAGAGGAATAGGGCGAGAGAGGTTGTACGTGATGCTAAAGTAACAGCAGATGAGAGGTGGGATAGACGGTTGACTGGGAATTTTCAACAGAAAAAGAAAATGTTTTAGAAGGAGGTGGAAAGTGTACAAAAGGGAGAGTTTGGGAAGGAAGGGCAAGTAAAAGCAGAGGATGGGAGGATGATAACTAAGGTGGATGCAGTAAGGAAGAGATGGGCGGAATATATTGAAAGATTGTTAAATGTAGAGAAAGAAAGTAAGGCTGAGATTGTGGGAGATGGAAGGGTGCAAGGAATAAATGTCTTGGGAGAGTTGAATGAGTCTTTGATCACGAGGGACGAAGTGCATGAGGCAGGAAAGGAGATGAAAACAGAGAAAGCTGCAGGTATGGATGGGTGTGCTGTGGAATGCCTGAAAGGTGGTGGAGCGACTATTACTGACTGGTTAGTACGATTGTTCGATGTGTGCTTTGTGCAAGGTATAGTGCCGATTGACTGGGCAAGTGCTTGTGTGGTCCCGTTGTACTGTATAAAAGTAAGGGCTGTAAGTATGAATGTACTAGCTTAAGGGGTATAAGTTTGTTGAGTGTTGTAGGTAAAGTGTATAGCAGAGTGTTAATTAAGAGAGTTAGAGAGGGTACAGAGGGAGTGACTGGTGAGGAGCAGTGTGGTTTTAGGAGAGGGAGTGGATGAGTGGATCAGGTGTTGCTGTGAGACAGGTGTGTGAATAGTATTTCGCGAAAGGTAAGGATGTGTTAGAGGGATTCATGGATTTAGAGAAAGCGTATGATACTAGTAGAAGTGATAGGGAGGCTCTGTGGATTGTTTTGAGATAGTATGGACTTGATGCTAGGTTGTTAAAATGAGTAAAAAGTTTTTATGTAAACAGTAGAGCGTGTGAATGAGTGGGAAATACTGTGAATGACTGGTTTCCCATGAGAGTTGGGATGCGGCAGGGATGTGTGACGTCGCCTTTGTTGTTTAATATTTATATGAATGGTGTTGTAAGGGAGATGAATGCAAGAGCGCTAGGTGGAGGTCTGAGTCTGGTGAATGCTGACGGTAGAGTTGATTCTGAATCAGCTGCTGTTTGAGGATGATACTGCACTGGTGACTGATTCGGAGGAGAGATTGAGGTAGTTGGTAGAGGAGTTTGGAAGGGTGTGTGAAACGAGGAAATTGAGGGTAAATGAGAGTAAGAGTAAAGTGATGACGTGTACGAGGTTGGTAGATGGTAGGAGGATGAAAATAGTTGAGCTGAATGGTGAGTTGCTTGAGGAGGTAGAGTGTTTTAAGTATTTAGGCTCACATGTTGCTGTGGATGGAAGAATAGACGCAGAAGTGAAGTTTAGAATGAATGAAGTAGGAAAGGTGCTGGGTGGAATGAAAAAGGTGTTCAGATGTTGTTCACTTAGAATGGATGTCAAGAGAAGGCTGTGTGAGGGTGTTGTGGTACCGACTGCGTTATATGGGGCTGAAACATGGAATATGTGTGTAGCAGAGAGGTTAAGTTTGAATGGAATGGAGATGAGGTGTCTGAGGAGTATGTGTGGAGTGACGTGTATGGATCGAGTGAGAAATGATGAAGTGCTAAGGAGAACTGGAGTTGTTCGGGAGATGGCTGATCAAGTTGAGCAGAGAGTGCTGCGATGGTTTGGGTATTTGGATAAAAAGAGATTGGTGAAAATGATAACTGGATCGGATGTAAGAGGTGTAAGGCTGAGAGGCAGACCACAAATAGGATGGATGGACAATGTGAAGAGAGTGTTTACATGCAAGAGGGATGTCTGTAGAACAAGAAGGAGTGGCCGCACATGATTGGAATGATTAGAGAGTAATTGTGAATGAATAAATGGTGACGCGACCCTGAGGGGATATTCTCCTGCATTTGATCTGATCACCTGATCAGGTCAGGTGCGGGTAAGGGGATGGGTTCATTATGATGCAACAGGGGTAAACCAGCTCTGCTGTCAGGCCCTTCTGCGGATGTCACTGATTGCACTGTGCAGATGACCCTCGTGCAATGTGGTGCGGTGAGGATTTGTCCCTTCTTCCCTTGGGGCTAAGATGCAATTAAATGTGTGTGTCTGGATGAGTTAATTGAGAGTGTGTCGTCCTGTCTCGGCTACCCCACTTTCTCTGGGGGAGGCAGCCTTGGTATATAGATAGATAGAACTGTAATAGTTTCCTCTTTATATATGTTTTTGAGCAGTTTTACAATGTTCTCGTTTACTCCTTGTTTTCGCAATGAATTTATAATTGCTATGTGTTCCTCTGAATTGAAAGTCTTTTCATAATTAACAGAACCTAAACAAAGTGGCTTATTACTGTATATTCTATAGTTTTCTCGGTCAGATGGTTCATTGTGTGTAGATGATCAGTAGTCGAATACCCGCTCTGGCATCCTGCCTGCTCACGATTTTCTTTTTCTTTATACATTGAGTAAATAAGTGGGCGAGCAGGTTGAACTTCTGCGCCTGCATCCGGCAATAAATCTGCTACTGTTTCATCCTCTCTCGGAGCCTTCCCTCTTTTCATACTTTTAATAGAAATGTTTACTTCGTCTGGTGTTACATCAGGTATTTCACTTGTGCCAACTGAAAAGTTAGCTATTGGTACTAATGTCTTTCATGCATACAGTTTTTTAGTTCTCAGCTCTCTCCACCATCTTCTCTCTGCACTTAATGACTTCACCATTTTTGTCTTTCAGTGATAAATTTTGTTGCTTTCCTTGTGCCATTTTGCTTCAGACCTAATTCAGACTTTTTCTTTTTTAATAGTTTCCTTGATTTGATTCATGTTTCTCTTTCCCTTTTCGTCTCTCTGTCTCTTGTTGATGACCTTATTTAATTCTACTCTTTCTTTTTCAAATATCTTTGTCTTTACTTTCATATGCTTTTGCTTTGGTTGCATTAACTTTCCCTACTACCTCCCATCCCTCTAACACTTTTGTTAATCAATCATGTAACTCATCAATATGATACACAACATAACTTAGAGCCTGAAATCTGTTCTTTATTGCAACTGAAAGGCAGCTTTGTTTCGCTTACTTTTACTGGACATATCTTTCTATTTTCAATCATTTTCTTTCTTTCACTTCTGAAATTGAATCTGGCTGTGCAACCCATGAATCTATGTTAAATCCTATATTTACTTTACTGATAACTCTGACATAATTTGTCATGTTGTTTTTATCTGCTATAATGAAGTCGATTTCATTCTTTCTTTCTACATTTGGATTTCTCTAGTACATTTTCTCCCAGTTCTTTGTGGAAGACTGTTCATTATTCTCATGTTGTACATTTCAGCAAAACTTACCACCGTTTCACCTCTGTCATTCCTTACTCTCTCTCCTAATTTTCCCATACATGTTACTCCATTTTTTGATTTGCCAACCTTTGCATTGAAGTCTCCCATGAGTAAAGAATATCTGGTCCTTTCTTCCATAATCTGGGAGATGTCATCATAATATCTGTATTATTTTATCTGAGCTTTGAGAAGTCTGCTCATACACTTGTATTATTTTTAGGGTGTATCTTTTGCAAATGCTAATTACAGTCCGCGCTACTGAAATCAGATACACTGCTGAATTTAATAATGTTGTCTGCAAGATTCTATTAATTACAAATCCTACACCACTAATTCTTTCAGTCTGCCTTTCTCTGTAGTAAAATGGGTGGCTGTCGTCTTGGAGCTGAATTAATTTACCTATTTTTCTGTGGAGAGCAGTGGAAATGAGTTACTTGAGAGGAGTATTTGGAGTGACGTGGAGGGACAGGTTGACGAATGAAGAAGTGAATGAACGCTGTGGGGTGGATGTGGATGTGGTTGAGAAGATTAAGAGAAATACACTGAGGTGGTTCGGGCACATGGAGAGAATGGAGAATGAAAGACTGACTAAGAGGGTGTATGTAGGTAAGGTGGACGGAGGGGTAGACCGAGGATGAGGTGGAGGGATGGAGTTGAGAAGTATATGAGGGAGGTGGAGGTGAGTTGGGGGGAGGGTAGTCAAATGGTGGGTGACAGAGCGACTTGGAGGCATTTTGTCTGCGGCCACCCTTTGCGGGATTAGGGTGTCGGGCTATAGATAGTGTTACGGAACGGAGAGAGATAATGAACACTTCAAGTGAGAATACTAAAATCACTACTGTCCCGCAAAGTTCCAGGCTCAAAACAAAAGACTTAGGTAAAATTACAAGTTAAAGTTTAATGCTCAAACTAACAACTAAACATTCAGGACTCATAAGGATAATGTAATGGCAAAACAGGTTACATATATGGTTAACTGCAATAGCCTCTATTAACACGAAATTAGCAAGAGCAAATTTATCTAAGTCAGCCCTGATAAAATGAGAATACCGGATAATGCTCAGTTAAAGCAAGTTATAATATTATTACAGATATTACAGATACAAAATATTCACACACCGCAACTCAGCCAGGAGACAGGGCGTGTGTGCTGGGCATTCCCCAGGCCCTGTCTTCCCCCTTACCTTACTGAAGACAACCACCACCAACCGGGCTACAGCAAGGCCCGGTCTCCTCGAATGAGGAGAGAATCAACAACAACAACAACAAAATATTATTAATACTGGCTGACAGTATGGAACCAATATGAATCACAAGAACTTTACCAGGCTTACGAATTAACGCCTTAGGCTATACAGTACAAGAAAATGGTAATAACACTTATATTCAAATTATACAGCAGCTAGATGGCTGGAGACTTCCTGAGCACTCACAAAAAATATAATATACTGTACAGAGGGGGACAGAGATGTTAACAAAATGAGGAGCAGATCTAAGTGGCAACTAATGCAGAGACTGAGCTCATTATACAGGGGCCAGCAGAGCTTGATTCAACTTGTAAGAAGGATGCGCAAATGAAGGCATAGGGGACAAAGAGTTGACACTCCTGCTCTGAACAACAGAAAGAACGACTTACTGTACTATACTGGGAGAAGGGGGGAGTGAGGTAGAACACGCAAGCCTGGTCACTATGGAAGCCATGTGGCGAATCGTGATCAAACATGCAGCATACTGTACATTAGGATCATACAAAGGATGTTGCAATCAAGAACAAAACTGTATCATAAGTTAAAATTATACGAGGGATGATGAAATCATAGGCTATGTAACAATAGATAGATAGATAGACCTTGTTCACACCTATTATATAGCAACTAATGTTTTCTAATTCAGTCATTAATGTATTGAGCGTGTAATCTTCTGTGAGGCATCTTAAATTGTTTGTGTAGATCTTTCATGCATTTCAATTTGTTTAATGTCTCGCTCTCTGAGACAGTACCTACCCACTTTTGGTGGCACACTGCCCCTAAGCACAGGAGGCAGTGCGGTTGGACATTTAGTAGATGATGATCTAAAAGGAAAGCCCGTGAAAACATTAACAATAGAATTCATGTTTGGTTGGAAGGATCATGGCAAATAATGCCACCTACGTGCCATTGAGTTTCTGGTGAGATGTAATTTTTTTGTTCCACCTTATTTAGTAAATTCGGTGGGGCCCTATATATATATCTGTAGGAGCCGTCTGAGACGGTACCTCGTATATCTACCACGCCCTCCCCTACCAGCCACCCGGGGACATACCAAGTAGCAGTGGTATCCTGCCCCTGCATACACACACACACACACACACACACACACATATATATATATATATATATATATATATATATATATATATATATATATATATATATATATATATATATATATATATATATATATATATATATACATATATATATATATATATATATATATATATATATATATATATATATATATATATATATATATATATATAGATATATATATATATATATAGTGTGGTAGGTGGGGGTGCTCACCATCCACTCACCCGATGTAGTGTTGCTGTCGGGTGTCTGCCCTTTCCTCTGCACCATCCTTCTTTCTTTCCATCCTCTTGTGTCTTTATTTCCTTCCTTCTTTCCTTGTCCTTCTGCCTAAGGGTGACTTTACACTCCCTCTTCTGTCTTTCTTTCCTTCCTTCTTTCCTCTTCCTTCTGCCTGTGGGTGACTCTACACTGAGTGACAAGCCAAATGGTTTCCTGTACATCAGGAATCCATTTACTACGCTGGTTGGTAACCATATAACCAAATTTTGGCACCTGGTGGTTTGGTGGTTAATTATTGGTCTCCAATCGGACTGAGCCAGTGAAGGTTTATATCCAAGGGGTGGCTGGGGTTAACTGCTCATGTAATGCCACTTAGGGATAAGTGAGGCTGGTCACTCTCATCTTAAATGTCGGGACCAACTGCCTAGTTACGGGCTCCTGCGCTCTTCATGGGGCAGTGTAGGATTGGATGATATATATATATATATATACATAATCATACCCTTTTCCCCAAGCTAAGAATGGATGTGGTGGGATACAAAAAGCAAGGAAAGGGAAAGTAAGGAAGTAGAACAACTGTCAACAGTATACCCAGTGAAATGGGTCACACATTCAAGTGCCTTGAACCGTGGCTCCATCTCTGAGCATCATTCAGCTTCCTGTTTCTTTGTAGTGTTAACAAAAGTCTGATCATCTTACTCCACCACTGACTGCTTAATACAACAGGACCGATACAAGTAAAGGACCGATACAAGTAATACAAATAAAGGACCGATTTATAAGGGACCGAGCTGTAGTGACCTAGTATTCTTGAACAGTTTTGATCCAATTTTAACCAAACTTGGTGGGAGGGTTAACAGTTAGCGAAGGTGATAGTGGCAATAAATGATCATCGTGGTGATAGTTGTATTAGTCACTGTGATGGTGGTAATAGCTATAATGATGATAGTGGAAGTGATAACAGTGGTAGTATGACAGTGATGATGGTGATGGTGGTAGTCATAGAAATGGTAGTGATAAGTGATAGTGATGATAGTGACAACAGTGGCACTGATGATACTGGATGTAATAAGAGTGATCATAATGACCATGGTGGTGAATTATTGTAGTGGTGATAGTGGCGGTGACAAGGTCAGCTTCAGCATTTTTTGTATCTAATTTAAACTAAACTTGGTGGAAGGGTTGAGGGTAAAGCAAATTTATTGTATTTCTATTTTGAGACCAATCATTCCAAAGTCAAGGACACAAGGCAAGGCCAAAGCTTGTCAGTATCTGTTATACTTGCCTACATTTTTTTTTTTTTTTTTGTTTATAGATGTGCTTAAACTCGTACACACGTGCTAGACAGATTTAGTGCATCGACTATCAAGTCGGAAGAGTGATGCTAATCCCCTTGTCATGTGGTCCTTCATAAAAAAAATTCATCCAACCAGGTCGATCCCTTGCCCATTCCCTAGCCTCATCAGCTGCGGTGCCTCACTTTCTCAAACACTCATTGTCAGATCCATCCACATTCTTGGCCAGCTATGCCTCGTCCTACCTTCAAACTCACGCACATAATTATGGCCTTTTCGCCATTCTGTTTACATCGATTCCTCCGTATGACCAAACATCTACGCATGCACAGTGTTTACATTATTTAGGATAACAGCACAGAACCTGAAATGATCATTACTTTCACTAAATTAATGGTCTCAGTCATGAAGGTCAACCTGATTCACCCAAGCGGTATATTCCCTCACAACGGTGGTTACAACACTAAAAATGCATTAATTAGATAATATAGTACTGTAGGTGTCTTTATCACCTTCCATATAAACATCTCTATAGGGTCTGCCGTAGGTAAGCTTGGTTTCTTCCCGACAACCGTAATGTTATGGATGACGGGGTGAATGAAGCTGAGATGTGAGCTACCAGACTGATATATATGTTTCTGTACATTGTCCCTTTACCTCAAGGGACGAGGTATCCTGTCGTATGACAGTATACAGTCCAGTAAAAATTATTATATAAGGAAATGCATTTATTAGCATGCTTACAAATTGACACATGTTTCTACCTCTCAATATAGGCTATCAGTAGCTCTATATTTTGGTCCCATAAAGGATTTTTACTTATGGTGCAACGGGATTATGAGGGACACATGCAGAATGCCACAACTAGATGTAGGATATAGCCACTGATAACAGGTATATAAATAAAACATTAGCTTAATGTGCCCAAAGTAGGCTTACATAATTGGTTATATTAATGGTAACAATTACCTAGCTGTCTTCACTCTGAGTATATTTATTAATAACTGGGTTTCACAGCTTTTCAGAAATGTTATTCTTATAATTATTTTTTTAGATAAGTCACACAAAATATTTACTTTGTATGAAGTCCAGGCGCCCTCCCTCTCAGTGACATCGTGTAACCAGCACCAGACCCGCTGCCTTATCACCACACTAACACACAGCACTTCACCTGTTCACCCAAAGACCTATGATACGTCAAATTCTCAGTGTGAATTGGGAAATTATGTTATTTAAAATGATTCCATGAAAATAACATAACCGTAATCATTATTATTAAATCAAGATAGTTTCTTTTTCCAGACACCTCGGGAGGTTTTCCAGCGGTGAGTAAAATTGTCTGGCATTAACAGTGGCCTATGGTTACAGTGGGAGCTGTACAAGTACGTTAAATAATCATAACCGGAATATTATTTACAACACTGACATTCCGTAACAACAGTGTGTGTCTTGATGGATGAGATTTCATAGTTATATGTTCAGTCTATCGCAGTCCCCTAAGACATGTATACCGGTATATAACAGTTACAGAAAAAAAAAATCATTACAAATACCACTGTAATACCATTCAGCAGCCAGTTCAGCCACCTTCCTTTCCATTCAGTGATGTTGTTCCTGCATTTAGCTTTGAAGGTCTTGGATTTTTTTTCTTTTTATTTAGGTTCTTTATTTACCATTCAGTACAAGCCCCAGCACTCCGGGGAACACTCTCCCTGAAGGCCAGGCAGGCAAGGGTGCATGAGAGCAAAGGAAAAAAAAAATCGGTATCTTGGAGCATAGAAGGCACAGAAGTCATTATCATTACAAGCACAACAATGAACAAAGACACACAGTGACACATACTGTACATGGTACACAGTTGTTACGGTAATTATCATTACATGTTTTGAGATGAGTCAAGTGGTACATAGATGCTCACGTATGTACATACGTATGCAAAGAGAGGCACATATGCACACATACAGTACATATACGTATCTATCTATCTATCTATCTATCCATCCATCCATCCATCGATTGATCAATCGATCTATCGATCTATCTATCTATCTATCTATCTATCTATATATATATATATATATATATATATATATATATATATATATATATATATATATATATATATCTATATATATATATATATATATATATATATATATATATATATATATATATCTATATCTATATATATAGATAGATATATATATATATATATATATATATATATATATATATATGTATGTATGTATCTATATCTAACTATCTATCTATCTATCTATCTATCTATATATATATATATAAATATATATATATTTATATATATATATATATATATATATATATATATATATATATATATATATATACTGTATATATGCGTATATTCACTCTCTTTGGAACTCGCTTCCTCCGAAGAGTTTCTCCCCCAACTTCATCCTACAGTTGGTTAAGTCCAACTGTTAAAGATTTATTTATGAATGGAGGACACCTGTAGTCTGGTGTATTGATTGTGTTGCTATTTGTTTTTCCTTCCTCAGTCGATCCTCTGTAAAATATATATATATATATATATATATATATATATATATATATATATATATATATATATTCATTTGGTATAACTCATGTGTCAGGTTCATTCCCATCACGTCATCCAGTACACCGCGATTTTCAGGACAGGGCCAAAGTTGCACACGATACACCTTACTGGGCCATTGTTATAGAAGGAGGTAGAGTTATCCTCAGCACCATATTATCCTGTTAATTCATTCTTAAGTATTTTAACTACCATTTTGAGAGAAGATACCATCTGGCTGAATCAGGGTGAACATCACGAAACTCAAACCACAAGACCAATCTTGTCATGTGAAGTCTCTGTAATAACGAATATCATGGTAAATTCATTTTATCTGTATTGTGTAAAGAAAAAGACTGGATAAACATTTTGTAAATTCATCGCAGACAGCAGTGACAGTTTTCCAGACCTGGCTGAGAAACGAAAGCATCATAACTCGACTGTTAATCGGTTCGAGTCTGTGTTGGGGGAATGACCTGACAACGACCCGCCGTCAAGTAAGGGTGGAAATGAGAGTGCACCCTTCACCTGAATATATCAGATTCTTCTGTCCTGTTGCTCATCTGACTCATATTGTGGCTGGTTCTCCGTATCTGAGCCAAGTTCTGGCACGATCCCGTGGAATTAAAAGATCTTAACTGATCCTGTGAAAGCACTTTATTTTCTTAACAGAATCCATCAGTTCTCACAGTTGAATACATCGGCCCTTCTTCGTCTGGTCTTTCGATAATTTTCGAAACCTCACGACCGAAAGCATCTTGATTTTTATTACTTCCCAATACTGTAAAATCTTTCAGCACAACTCTGGTTCCCAGCTGCAAGTGGGAATTCTTAGTTTTCTTTGTTACATCACCGTTTGCGAATTATATTATAATGAGGGAGGTTATTTTGGGCAATCTTTTGAGCTCGTCACCTCTTACGGCATTGCCCCTCTCCCAGTCACCGTCACATGCCTGCTTACCCGACTCATAGTTTACTACAAAGTGATCAACAGGCAGAATAGGGTCATGTCACATAAAAGGCAGAGAGGAGATATTTTGGTGGCTTTGTGAGGGGTAGCATCAAAAGCGAATAATAGTCCTCCAGTATATTCCGTCTGTCGCTTTTTCTTGCGTTCTACTGAAAAAGAGCCATTGCCCTCTGGATGTTAGCCTACAGTTCTCACCTTTTGAATGCTTTATAGTCGGCACAAATTCGCCACCAACTGAGATTCAAAACTACTACCTTGTCAGAATGAATACGAGCTGATGGACCATATTTAAGGAACCGTTCCTTCCATAGAGCCTTGGATACAATGTTTGCTTTCTGATCCTTTACAGGGTTTGCTTGGGTGAAGTGGATCAACACATCATCATCACAAGAGCATTCTCAAAACACTTGAGGATTTCTCCAGCAATGTAAAATCTATTACCAGGACCTGTCGGAGCATTTGCTGCCAGTGGCTGCACTGATGTTTTAATTTTTATGTTGGGTAATTTAGCGGGAATGCATCTCTCAATGTTCAATTCATTTTTCAACTGAGGATTTCACATTTGGCCAAAAACTACTTCTTATTCACCTCTGGTGTCTGAATAGCTCCCTGATGTCCAAAAGAGTTATGCGTGCTTCCAAAATTTTACCTCTTAGGACTTGGGGCACTGCTAGCTGCCGAAGTTGGTTTAACATTCTCTGCCAGCGCACTCTTTTAGGACAGCCAGATGTGGACATTTCCTCATTAATGATTTACGCTCCATTCCCACGTCCTCTTTCCCTTCATGTTGGAGGTTTTCTAGTGTTCACAGGATTGGAGTAATTGCCTCGTTCTGATTTTAAAATCTGCGATTATCAATATTCTCCACCACAGGAAGCACTGGAGTTGTGACTGTTGTTAGATTTTCCCTACTGGCCACACCTTCTGTTCTCATTCCTTTACCTTGACCTCCCAGTAGGCTACTCCCTCAGCTTGAACTTAAGAAGAGTTGCATCCTCTGAAATTACATGACATTCTTCAGAGGAACTTCAATGTACTATTGCGGACACTAATATCGATCCACATCCATACGACACATAACGAGACAGTGAACAATGTTGGGATCATCAGAGCCCAGCAAACTTTCCAGAATATTGTGTAAGAGTTTCATAATTGTTCAACCATAAGGTGGATCGATATTACTGTCGTCAATAATACCTTGTGGTCTGTCTTTCTGTACAAGCCATCTGTCCCAGAATTGCTTCTTCCCGGTTGATGCTGGATTGTCAGATTATACTTACTGAGCAGAGCCTGCCACCCCAAATCCGTGTCACTCAGGTTTTAACATTTGCCAAATAACTCAAAGGTCCATTGTCAGAATTAACTACAACTTTATGTCATAAAAGTTTATCTTTGAATTTCTCAGCGACTGACCATTTCAACAGTAAGAACTAGCGACAATGTGACCTGGTACTTCTCCATTTTATTTTATTTTTTTTTTTAAGACTCTTTCGAGCTCCAATTTGTAAATGCCACGGATCTTCGACGTCCATCACTTTCTTAAGAGAGTATGGCTCCTAGACCACCCAAGTTAGCATCAGTTTCAAATATGAAGGATTTCTTAAAGTCCACATGCCTCAAAATAGGAGATGTAGTCAACGCAGATTTGAGTTGTTCAAAGGCGGCTTGACGACTCTCATTCCAGTGACTGTCAAGAACATTAGTCGCTTTACATCTTGCTTACTCCTTGTGTAGGTCCCTTTCCCAAACTCATCATTGCATGAAGAGGAGCAGAAAGCTTTCATTTTCAGTCCATGTTCCAGTAACTTCCCCAACATGTAGTCAGATTTATTTAGGATTTAGTGCACTGTTGATCCCAAAAGTGAAATATCGTCCAAGAATGCGATCACTGTTGTAAACAAATCCTCCTCAAAAGTGTTAGTCATAAGTCTCATGAAAGTTGCTGGAGCATTACATAAGCCAAACAACATACGATTGCACTGGCAATTTCCAAGAGGTGTCATGGAGGTTGTTCTTTTATTGTCTATCTATCTATCTATCTATTGCCAGACGCCTTAATCTCGTAAGGGGTGGCCACAAACAAATCGCCTCCATGTCGCCCTGTCCCCTGCCATTTCACTGCCCTGCTCCCAGCTCACACTCTCCTCTCTCATATACCTCTCCACTCCATCCCTCCATCTCATCCTTGGCTTCCCCCCTCCCTCTCCCTCTCTCCACCTCACTCACATACACTCTTCTTGTCAGTCTCTCATTCTTCATCCTCTCCACATGGCCAAACCATTTCAGTGTGTTTCTCCTAACGCTTCCTATCACATCCACATCCACACCACAACTCTCCTTCACATACTCATTTGTCAGTCTGTCTCTCCATGTGATTCCACAGGCTCCTCTCAAATAACTCTTTTCCACTGCTCTCACTCTTGACTTGTGTCCCTCCAACAAGGTCCAAGCTTCACTTCCATACATTTGAGTTGGTATCACAATACTGTCACGTTAGTAACTTTCTCACTTCCATGCTCACTTCCCTGTTTCTTATCACTGCTTTCAAGGAACCAGCAACCTTTCTTCCTTGCTGTACCCTTTCAAGCATTTCACCCTCTAAACTTCCATCCCTACTCATCACACTACTCAAGTACTTAAATGCACTCATATTTTCCATTTCCTCCTCACCCAACCTCACTTACATTCACTGACTTCACTTCTCTCGAAGACCATAATTTTACTCTTCCCTACATTCACCTTTAGATTCCGTTTCTTACACACTCTCCCAAACTCATTCATCAAGCCTTGCAGCTCCTCTTCGTCTTCATTTAACAACACAGTACAATCTGCAAACAACAGTACAGGGAGCTTCCAGACACTGCCCTCTCTCACTGGGGCAGCTCCAGCATCCACTGCCCTACCAAGTATCTCTTTTATAGTCCCATCCTTAAATAGATTGAACAACCATGGAGACATGACACATCCTTGTTTCAATCCAACCTTCAAATAGAAAAATTCACTTAGTTCACTACCCACAGGCACTGCAGCCTTAGCACCGTCATACATACTCTTCACGGCCTTCAACAACTTCTCATCTACTCCATATATTCTTAATACTTTCCACAATCCTTGTCTATTCACCCTATCATATGCTTTCTCCAAATCCATGAAGGCCGCATACAATTTCTTTCCCTTCTCTAGAAACTTTTCCACTAAAGATCTAAGAATGAATATCTGATCTACACAACCTCTTCCACTCCTGAAACCTCCCTAGATAAATAGACCTACTAATAACACCAGCCTTCAGTAATTCCTGTATATCTAGCACTAATAACACCAGCCTTCAGTAATTCCTGTATATCTAGTACTAATAACACCAGCCTTCAGTAATTCCTGTATATCTAGCACTAATGACACCAGCCTTCAGTAATTCCTGTATATCTAGCACTAATAACACCAGCCTTCAGTAATTCCTGTATATCTAGCACTAATAACACCAGCCTTCAGTATTTCCTGTATATCTAGCACTAATAACACCAGCCTTCAGTAATTCCTAGATATGCTTTCTAAGTTCATGGGACACAACTGGTGGTTCTCTGCAGTACGATAGCTTCATTGGTTGATCATCTGTCAAGTGAATTTCGTGTTTCATCGCCTTAGCCTGACCTAAGTCCATGTCACTTGGTACTGCACTGCATCTTCTGCGGTAAATTCCTTCAGGTACTCGTACTCCCAGCCTTCGTCAGTCAATGATTCTTTATCCACTTTAAAGCGTACACCACAACCATGCCTGTCATTAGTATCAAAAGGAATCAGCACACATACTGTATGTAGTGACCCAAATGATCAAATTTAACTTCATCCTTCTGCAAAGTTCCAAGACATGTATCAGCCATCAGCCTCACTGAGTTGCCCTTTACAGTTTGCCATTTGAATCCATACGTAATTCCTAGTAGCACGAGTATGTCTAGGCAATGCCACAAACCCTCAAGCCATGGCTGAATTCTCATTACGCAGTGGTGCCACCAAGACCTAATCCAGTGTCTTCTCCCCTGCTTTCCAGCATAACCCTTTACCCAGGCAGTTCGCGATACTCACTCTAACCGGCTTACGAGCAGCAAACCTCACATGTACTTTCACTGCGCCTCCCTTGGTTCCTATTTTCAATTTTGTTGCCACAATATATGGTCCTTTAAGCCTTGTGCCTATGCTGGACAAGTCTGATATTCCACCGCTAAATTTTTCTAACACATTTGTTCCTAAGATTCCAGTTTCAACATCAACCACTGAGCCGTCATCAACCACCACAATACCTCTGTCAAATAGCATCTGGCTCTTCATTTCAACGTTAGGTTCAAAATATCCTCTAAATTCAAGGGAAAGTTATTTGAGGCCACTTAGCCTCTTGAGGCTCTCTGTCACTTTTAAATAATCACTTGAAGATAATAAGACACAAAGGTCATTCGACTTCCACAATCTTCAGGAGACATTGAAGTGGTTGCCCGGCAATGAGTATTGTTATTATTTGCCTGCAACCAATCAGTGTTTCCCTCCTCATATTCCTGACAGTCAATCATTTGGTCACCCTGCACAACCTGGCTCCTAGATTTCACAGGGCGAAGTAATTTCCCAAGGGTCCCTGAAAATTGACATCTCCTATTTGTGCCAGTTGAGGGGTATTACCTGGCAGGGTAGTTGTTTGCCAGTCATCCTTTTCATTATCCTCGGCGGGTATGTAGGACATTCGGCTCCAATGTGGCCCTTTCCTCCACACTCGTAACACTCTGGGACAACAGTGAAGTTACTTCTCCTCAACGTAAAGGCATTGTTGGCCCTCGAGTTTCCTTGTCATGGCCACTAGTGGCTGGCGTTCTCTTCCTTACTTGCCAGAAATGTCTTCACTCACTCTAGGGTCTCTACTGTTCCTTTAAGTCCAGTTGTTCTACCACATTTTCCAGCAGTTGCCTAAATTTCTTCCGAGGATATCCATTCCTTCACCAAGCACAGCTTAGTCCACTACTAGCCCCGCTTCACCTCATCCCAGTTTTCGTACACTGGCAGATCGTCCCGTTACCTGTCGCTTTAACTCTTGATACTTTTTTTTTTTTTTCATCCAATTCACAAAAAGTTTTTGACCCGTCAGTCACCCAGTCTGAGATGCAGCTGAGCTTCCCTATCAGCTAATCCTCTCTAAAGCTGTGCTTTCATTATTTCTTCCGAGACTGCTGAAGCAGAGTTCTTTTTAAACAAGGTATTCATTATGACAGATAGTTCCCAGATGGAATTTTCAGTGGGTTCGACCTTTCACTGTTTATGTGCATTGAATTCAGCCTGAATCTCTAACCACGTCCGTTGATCTGTGAACATTTTCCGTATGTTTTTGGCAATTGCTATAGAATGAGTTGTTTTCCTTGCAATTGATTTTATATATTCTGATGCAAAACCCTCTAAATGCTCCAAGAGAAAACGCCATTGTTCCCCCTCTGTGTTGAGGGTATTTTAAAAATATTCAAGCATTTTCCGCTACCATTCTTCCACACTACCTACAGAATCTTTAAATTTAAGAATGTGTGATGGGGTCTGCAATATGGCAGTTGAGCGCTTCTGCTGAACTACATCTCCCAACGCCTTCATACTCGTAGCACTGATGGTATTTTTCATATCTTCATCCAGTATCTTAACCAGGACACTTAATGCGTTGACCAAGTTCTCCATTCTTATTCCTGATCCACACTAGGCACTTCTACCAAAGATTTTTTTTTTTTTTTTTATGCAAGGAAAAAGCAACCAAAGGCTCGCAGGATTGTTTTCTCCCTGGAAACGCAGAAATAGCTGACAGCCAAATTGAAGATCTCTTCATTTCGAGACACATAGGCAGAAAGAAATACGTACAAAGGAAGGCAGTTCCAGAGTTGACCTGTTGTATACATGAGGGACTGAGAGTATCCGTTAACTCTTGCATTAGAGAGTTGGAGAGAAAAGGAGTGAGAGTTTACTGCCAGACAGATGCTCACTAAAGTAGTGATATAAAAGATGTACAGTATACATGAAGCAGTGCGGCGAAGAGACAGCGGTTGAAGAGAGCCAGTAAGATGGGGAGAATTAATGAAACGAAAAGCTTCTCATTCCACCTTGTTGTAAAGAGCTGTATGTGGGGAGCCTTCCCGCACATGAGTGTTGTACCCTACACAGGGGCCAATAAAACCCCTGTATAACGTCAACAACTGTGCGGGAAGAAAAGAAGCCATGGAATCGACTTAGCACACCTACTGTAGTCACTTGGAAGCAGATTTTGCAAGAAAGGTAATACTGTATAATTTTTCCAAGATAAATAAAGAGAGAATGAAATCCAAGTATGTTAAGAGATGATGCTGGATTAACTTGGATAATACTGAATATTAAAGGATAAATCTGTGGAAAATTTTGGCGGGTCGAAAGGTGTAAGGACTCGAGTTTTTGTTGCATTAATAGCGAATGTGTTACTTCTGTCCCAATCGGAGATATAACTCTAGTCAGAAATTACTTACTCTGCATTTGTTGAAGTAACTGCTGTGATGGAGACTGTGAGAAGCTAATGGAGAGGTGAAGGGTGGAGTCATCAGCGTATGAGTGGATAGGGTAAGCTGTACAGCTTAAGTCATTGATGTACAGAAGGCAGAGAGTTGGCGACAGGAGTGACCCTTGAGGAACACCACTGATTAGTGAAGTTCGGTGGCCGTCTACAGCAGCAGCTATAGAATGACCAGAAAGGAAGCTAGAAGTGAAGGAACAGATAGGACAGAAACCGTAAGAGGACAATTTGGAAGTTAAAAATCTATGCCACACTCGATCGAAAGCCTTTGAGATGTCAAGTGCATTGGCAAGGCTTTCGCTAACGTTGTCCCGAACGGAAGATGGCCAGGAGTCTGAAAGGTGCGTGAGAAAATCGCCAATGGAAAGTCTCTCACGGAACCAATACTGGCGATCGGAGAGAAGGCTGTGATAGGATAGATGCTTTATTTGTTTCTTTATTTTTAAACATAAATTTAAAAACTTTATAAAAATAGGATGTGAAAGCAATTGGGTGACAGTTGGAGTGCTGGGAACGGTCACCCCTTTTCGGAACAGGCTGAATGAGAGCAAACGTCAACAAGATGGAAAGGTACAAGTCGCTAGACAAAAAGAGAAAGAGTGTACCTAAGCTGGATGTAAGCGCATTAGAACAGTTCTTGAGAACAACGGAAGGGACCCCATCAGGCCAGTGCACCTTGTTAGCACTGAGACCAGTGAAGGCATAAGGTACAGTACAACAAATGGAACAAAGTAATAGAATTATGTTTCAAATTTCAACTAAATCACAAGTTGCACCCTGAATGAAAGAAATCAACTACAAGATAAAATTATCACTTCAGAATGTTTTATACACAACAGGAACTACCAAGACCCACATAAATCAGATACACAAGCTATCAGGTGACACGGCAGTCAGGTGATGTATCTACCTGTCTATCTGTCAACCGAGGCATCTTGGATCCATCTTTGGTGATAGGGTAAAAAATAGTACTATTCACGAAGTTCCTCAAATCTCGATAAAAGTGGCTAGTTGAGGCGGGAGCTGGAATGGAAACCTTTGGATAATGATAATTTTTAAAAAATTGAAATTTTGAAATGATGGCGACATAGAAAGAAAAAAGACGGATGAGTGAGATGAGTTGGAGGCGATAAAATGACAGCATCTCCTCTCCCCAACCATACTTCCTCACACCTGTGTCTTCATCTCCTTCCTCCTTCCTTACACCGTCTCTATTTCATTTTCTTTCTCTCATTTTCCCCTTCCCCTTGTCTCTCCTCTCTGACTTCCTTTCAACAATCTCTCTGTTTTCTTCCCTTCTCTCTTACAGATAACCTCACCTCCACACTTCCTCTTCCTTGTGTCCACTACCTCCTCCCTTCCTCATCCCTTCCTCCCATTGCCTCCTCCACCTTACGAACTCACGCCTCTTTCGGCTCTCCCCGCTTCATTTCATAGTCAGAGATACAGAACCGGTTTTGTGAAATTGCTCGTAAACTTGTCAATATTCCCATTCCTTATACACCAAAGACAGTGATTTGAGTCTGGTAGTTTGTCACACATCAGGATCTACAGCCAATCTTTTCTGTTTATCGCAAGTCGTTAAGGAATGTGACACTAAAAATATAATTTTTAAGATCGAATGAACATTCTATCTTCCTTCTCGTACTTTTTTTTTTATTTATGACTTCTCTGCCTATTGCAGGTAATCTTTCTACCATGTTCTTTCATTCTTCTGTTTACCCAAAGTCGCTGAGGAAAACACGGAGAGCAAACAGCTTCAGAAAATATGGTAAACATTCTTCATTTCTCCGTGCTTATGGACCTGAGGATGTAGTTGTTTATCACACATCAGAATTTGCCGCTTGTTCAGTCTTCTCACTTTCTTGTTTACCCTAAGTCGCTAAATAAGATGAAACTAAAACCAAACAGCCGTAGAGATTGCAGTCACCACACCGTCCTTCCTCGCGTGTGCCTTTGTGATTCGCCTTTGAAAGGAACAATCAATGTGTTGCCTTTTCTGAATCTCGTCGCTAGTGCCAGCCTCCACACCTCCCTCACCGACACCCTCCACAGACATGCTAACAACACCACCAACACACCAAGCGCTGGTACGTTTGATGTACCTCGACCCCAAGAAAAAAAAAAAAAAAAAAAGAAAAGCACAGAGAGTGCAAGTCCCGCATCCTCTAGCTGGTATAATGGGCGATTATTGATTTTGTCCTGTGATCTTAACCTTCGACAGATTACTCTCAGGACCAACTAACTTCATTCTTTGGTTGAAAACTAATGAAAACTGTGAGTTTGCTTGGCCTCGTGACCTTGATCTCTGACATTGACCTGTTAATCATTGTTCTTAGAATCAAGTAATTAGTATATTGTTTTAGCTTGAACCCTTCCACAAAGGTTATGCTAAATTGGGTAAAGCTGTTTAAATTAATCTTGTCATGTAGCCTTGACCTTTTTTAAAAACAATAGGTCAACTTCTTGGATGATCGTCAACTCATCCAACAAGTCTGATCCAAATCGGATCAGAATTGTTTTAGTTATTTTAACATACATACACAAGGGTCGACCTTTGACCTTGCCCTGTGACCTTAACCTTTCACTGATTGTTCTCAAAACTGAATCCATTGGTTCTTGCCTGATCTGTAACCGATCCACCAAGTCTGTTTCAAATCAGATGAAAAATGCTTGAGTTGACCTAGGGATTTAGCCTTCCCCTGTGACCCTGACCTTTGACTGTTCTCAAAATCGAATCCTTTTGTTCTTGCATTATCATCAACTCTTCCACAAAGTTTCATCCAAAGAAATAAAGACTATTCAAGGTGACCTTGCCTTACAACCTTGAGCTTGGACTTATTGTTCTCAAAAACAATAGGTTTACTTCTTGGCTGACCTTCAACCCTTCCCCTAAGTTCGATTAAAATCAGATTCACACTGAGATATTTTGTTAATAAACACACCCATTGGTCGAACTTTGACCTTGCCCTGTGACCCTGACCTTTGATTAATTGTCCTCAAAGTTGAATAACGTCACTCTTGCCTTACCCTCAACTGTTACCCCATGTTTGGTCTAAATTAGATAAAAACTTTTTAAGTTGATTTTCGTAAGTCAAACTTTGACCTAGTCATGTGACACTGACCTCTGACCTTCTGACTCACTGCTTGTCCTTCAGTCCTTCTACCGAGCTTGGCTAAAATCGGAAAAAACTGCTTGAGTTATTTAGGTAACACACACACACACACACACACACACACACACACACACACACAGAAAGACAAATAGACAGACACATGCTACTCAAACATAACACCAGCTTTGGTTGCGTGAGTGCGGGTATAAAAAGTATATTATGTCTTAGTAAACTGACCTTGATCCCATATTATGACATTTTTGTCACCCCCACTGGAGCAGTCGGTCCTGTATGTGTCCCTGCCATCATGCACTCACATTCACTCACTCATTCACTGACTCCCTGCATCTTTTGAAGGACTGAGTCCCGACTTTCTGTCTGATGCATGTCCTGGATGTGTCTGAGATATATCTGGTGTGGATCTAGTCATCCGCGTACCCATGACGTACCAGAATAGCTGTAAATGTGATACAGAGAGGTAGGGCAGAGCACTGAGATGTGCGACTGGGACGTGTCTGAGTTGCTTTTGGCGGTATATGTTAGATGCATGTGTTGTTTGCGTTCAATAAATCACGTACCAGCATCATGTCAGAATAAGCATAAATATGACACAGAGGGACAAGTCAAAGCACTGGCCATAGTGAGTAACGTGTAGCACCAGTCAAGCAGAATGGTACTCTCGAGGTGGAAGGAAAGCTGAAAACAGGGAAAGCTGGAGCTCCTGTTTCTCCAGCCCTCAGGACTAGCTATCCTTTTTCAGTGTTTCTGTAGCTTGGGAGTAGGCCAGCATCTCATATACACTTTCCTCTACGGTATTTACACCAAACTCCTTGCGCATTACACTTTGCTGTTTCAAAATTATGAGAAAATGGCAACCAAACACCCTGCCTTAGAGTCCCTGTAGGGAAGGGGACCATAATGCCTCCATCATCCACCCATCTCCTGTAGATGACCAAGCGAGATGTACTGAACCATTGTCTGTCTCCTTTATTTCTGCAACATTCGTGGCCTTTCCTCTTATTTCTTTCCTGTTATCTACCACCTTTCTTCCTCTAAACTTCACCCTCTACTTCTCAATGAGACTCAGCTGTCTGGGATGACTGATAGCAAACCCTTCTCTCTATCCTCCTACTTTCTCTATTTTCATTTCGAAGCAAAAGGTGGCTGTTTTGTGTATGTTCGCAGCAACATATTTTGCTTTCGTGTTCCTGATCTTGAAGCTTCTGAATTCTTTACACTCTGGTTTCAGCTGTCTTGTCATTCTCTGAACAATTATGTCTGTGCTGTTTTGTCTCCCATTTCTACTGGCTGCACAAAATTCACTGACTATCTTACTCTAAACTGTAACACATTATTTCCATCTTTCTTTGTCTGAAATCTCCACCCTTGGCGATTTCAGTGTTCACCACCACATTTGGCTCTCCTCTCCATATCTTCTCTATCCTTAATGACTAAGAGCAGTTTGTTCAGCACCCCACCCGTATCTCTGACCACCTTGGAGACTTATTTCCAACATACTTCACCTATTCCATACAGATAATCCGTATGCTTGTTCTATTAATCTTTTCCAACGGCGTAGCCATGGGGGGTCTGGGACTGCAGGGGACTCTCAGTCAGACCCTTGCCCTCCTCCCCCATTTGAAATCCAAGTTTGTTTAATGTGTGCATGTTGTGTGCCAATCGGTACCCTCAGGTTATAACTTGGCTTCACCTTCCCCTTTTCTGTGAAGACCTGACTGTGCCATTGATCTTTTCTCTACGCTGGGTTCCTCCAATCACAGTCTTATCGCCTTAACCTCTACTATTGCTCTAGTAAGGCCTGTGGACTTGCTCCCCCCCCTCCCCCATAAGAAGGGGCGTCAATGACACTTGGAGTTGCAGATTTTGAGGCCCTTTATCAGTACTTCTTTGACTTTTCATGAAATAATTTTAGATTCTATAGTCAAGAGCCATCTGAGAGTGCTTTGTGCATTACAAATGTTATTCTCTGGGGCATGGAAGCATACATTCCTACCTCTTATCCTCTGACTAATGCAAAAATGTCTTAGTTTAATCACGCTTGTTCTACTGCTGTCCGCAGTGAAACAAAAACATTCAGGGGCTGAATGCTAATACCCACCAAAAAATGTTGTTCGGCAATGTACAAGTTACCTACAAACCAAATCTGAAGAGTATTCGCAAGACTCTACGGACTTCAGACACCGCGTTTTGCCAAAAGCCAATCCATATTTTAATTAACCCGTCACGTCCCAAGGTTTTCCGCACCTCCGACATCCCCCAATCCCGAGGTATTTTTGAAAAAAAAAAATTTGGCTAAAACCTCCGCTTTTGGTGAGAAACATCGAAACTTCATAGAGAAATCGCTCACCTGAGGTTTAAAATACTCGATGCAGGTAGGAGTACCTCCTTACCTGACTGGGTTTTCTATCAGGCTGGCTGCAAAGAAAACGAGTTCTATGGTTTGGTAACTATTTCACACCACTCATAAACGGTATTTATTTATTTACTTGGTACGAATTTATATGCAGTATGAGAGTATATTGGTTTTCAAGCAGTAATATAGGCATTATAAGCATTGTTCCACTCACTAACTAAATCACCATACCTGACCTTCTTTTGTCACATTACCTGATCATTATTTCTGACTGTTTCTTCTTCTAATGCTATGTAAACTTTGTCCTCCACATTGTCATCAATTGGGAAGTCACTCTGGCCCTGAATATCTTTACTGGCCAGGTCACTGGTAACAGGTGAATTGCCGAGACAATGGCGTGAGGGGGGGGAGGGGGGAGGTTATGCAGTGTAAAGCATTGTCCCTGCATGGCATCTTGTAGAGGAATAGAGGAAGATGTCCCGTGAATACGTACGAAAAATCACACGCGAAAATTGAAAATTGTGCAAATTAGGGACCTTGCAATTGCACGACGTACCAGTACGTCGCTGGGACTGGCAAATGCAAAATGTTGCAACATACCCATACGTTGACGGGACAGGGCGGGTTAAAGAAAAGCATTCGGGAGACAAATGCTAATCGCTCACTACAATATGCTGTTGGTCAAGTTACAAGCGCGGCCCCTCAAGGGGGTCTGAGGGGTGGTGCCCCCTATGGGGGGCAGGGGGATGGCTACCCCCGGAGGGCCGGGCGCAGTGCCATCCCTAGGGGGCCGGGGGGACCAGGGGGCAGGGCTCCCCTCCAGGGGGACAGATACCGACTCCCCTCCCTGCGGGGGGCCGGGAGGCTCCACCCACTGCAGGGCCACGGGGACTGCACCACCTCCGCGAGGGGCCAAGGGGCCACGCTCCCCCAAGGGGAGCCGGGGGCGGTGGCGCCCCCGGGAGGGGAGGAAGATTTTGGCCAAATCTTGTTACCCTGAAGGCTTCATGTAGACAGCTCTAGCCATTCATGAGATATAATGGTGTTAAAAGCAGGCAATAAAAACTAGTTGACTTTTGGCAGCCATTTTGGTGACCTTGACCTTGACCCCGAGTGCCCATTTTCGAACTCGTCCAAGATTTTGGCCATATCTTGATACCCTGATGGTTTCATGTTGATAGCTCAAGCCGTTCAAGAGATATAATGGGAACAGATACACACACACACACACACACACACACACACACACACACACAGAAGGAGTCAATCGAGGCAGACGTGCGACATCGGTGCTCCGTACTGAACCAACACGGCCAGTGGCATTACCTAAATTAGTATCTTTGTATGAGTCAAGCTCTGTACCAGGTTAGACTAAATGATTTTTCATTATTAAAAGAAAAAAAAAAATCTAAACAAGACTTGTTCACACAGAAAAGAGAAACAAGACGAAAGAATGCACTGAGTCAAGTGAGGTTTGTTTAGACTACAGCAGCACGGGGAATGTGAGTACATACTCTGTACTTTTAGTATTGCAAAATGGATACATACTTTAGTAAAGGAAATTTGGAAAAGAAAAGGGATAAAGGTAGAAAGCAAAATGATGATTTCTACCAAGAACTGGTTGAAGTGGAGACTCACAATAGACTGGTTGAACGTGTACACAAACTAGAAATGGCTTTCAAAAATGAAATTGATGAAATAAAGAAGCAGATGCACTTGCAAAAGGAAGAAATAGAAAAACTAGGAAGGGAGGCCAACAAGAAAGACACAACCATCAGTGAACTAACAGTGGAATTGAGTACACTTAAGAAGAAAATGAGTGAAATGGCAAGTACAGTAGTCAATCACGAGAGTGTTATGGACGAGTTCAAAAATGACACAGAGACAATTAGGCAAGTAAGCAGTCTTATAGACCAGAGCAGTGATATTGAGGAGAAGATAACACAGGTGAATGAAGCTGTGTAAAGCTACAAAAATGATGTGGAAACCACGTATGCTGAAATGGTGAAAGTAAAGAAAGACTTAGAAACAAGGGTGGAGGAAAAAAGCATTAAAAAGGAAACGAAAAGAATAATCCAAAACAATCCAAAGTTAGTCAGAGATTCAGTAGATATAAACAAATCTATAGTAATCACTGGTATAGAAGAGGAAGAAGTAAAAAACAAGATCACAAGAGACAAAAAGGAGATGGCAAATGTAATGAACTTACTGAAAGAAGTATCAGAGGAAATCTGTAGTAAAGACATAGAGGAACACAAAAGGTTAGGGAAATACGAGAAAAGCAAGACAAGACCTCTAAAGGTGACTTTCCAGAGAGTAAACACTGTGGAAGAGATACTAAAAAATGCAAAGAATCTTATGGAAAAAGAGGAGTTCAAAAATGTATGGATAAAAAGATGCCTAACACAAGAGGAACTGGAATTACTGAAAGAGAAAAGGGAGGAAGCAAAAACAAAAAATGAGGGAAGATCAGAAGAGGAGAAGAAATTTTTTTACAAAGTAATAGGATTGCAGGTACGAAAGTTGTACACAAACAAGATGGAATAAAAAGGAGGAAGGTAGTAAAACCATGTCATGACGACAAGATGATAAAGTTGATGTACTCAAATGTGGATGGAATGGTATCTAAATTACTAGAGATGAATGATTATGTCAGAGAAAATGAACCACAAACAATATGCCTAACTGAAACAAAATTAACACCAAGGATATCCAGTGACATACTAAACTTAGAGGAATACAATATACGGAGAAGAGACAGAAATTTAAATAAAGGAGGAGGAATTATAATATTAACTAAGAAAAATCTAAAAGTCAAGGAAATAAAACTAGATATACCATCACAAGTAGAACTGATTGCAATAGAGATCAACACATCTGAAGGGAAAGTAATTGTAGCCAATTTGTACATGCCACCCAGATCAAACACATGGGAAAGAGACGAATATGAGGACCTGGCAGAGCGTACAATTCAGAGTTTAAGATCATTACTACATAAAATGGAAGAGAAATCGGAAAGAATTATACTAACTGGGGATTTTAATACAAATATAAATTGGAATACTCTAGATATAATTAGCCAAGAAAGCTGTTGGGACCAAAAGTTCCTGGATCTCGTGCAAGAGTTTTTCCTAACGCAACATGTGACGGAAACCACGAGAAAAAGAGGACTTGATGTGCCTTCAGTGCTAGATCTAATATTTACTAGGCAAGAAAATGATATTGACAGTTTAATATATCACCCTCCACTCGGCAAAAGCGATCATGCAGTACTAAATTATAACTTTAGGATAGCATATGACATAGTTAACAGCAAATGACAGTTACAAAAAGAGCCTAAACTATAAAAAGGGAAATTATCAAGACCTAAAGAAGTATTTCTTAGAAGTTGATTGGGAAAATGAGCTTAGAGGACAAGATTTAAATGCTGTATATAAAAAATTCTGTGAATTTTATGAAATAGGAGTCCAGAAGTACATCCCAAAGCACAAAGAAGCAGATAAGAAAATACAGAAATGGTTCAATACAGAATGTAAAAAATCAAAAGAAAGAAGAGATTTGTTGTGGAATAGATTCAGAAGACACAATAGTGAAAGGGCGTATAATAATTACAAACAGGCAAGAAACGATTATACAAGAATAAGGAGGGAAGCCCAAACACAGTTTGAGGAGGATATAATAAATAAAAGTAGTGATCAACCAAAGCTGTTTTACAGCTACATCAGAAGCAAAACCAAAGTAAAAGATATAATACAATCCATTACGGACGAGGGAATCACTTATACACAAGAGAAAGATATTTGTGAAGCACTAAATAAGAATTTCCAATTAGTTTTTACGGAAGAAAAAAATTTTGAGGGGGACTATGTGGAACATGATGTCCACACATACTACCAGATATACAAATAGCAGAAAAAGTAATACAGGAGGAGTTAAGTAGATTAGACAGACGAAAAGCAAGTGGTCCTGATGAAATTTCAAGTTGGGTACTACGAGAATGTGCAAAGGAGTTAAGTAAACCATTATTTTTTATTTTCAAGAAATCCTTGAGTCAAGGTAAACTACCTGATATTTGGAAAAAAGCAAATATTGTCCCCTTATTCAAGAAAGGAAATAGACAAAATCCACTCAACTACCGACCAGTATCACTGACCAGTGTTGTAAGCAAGGTATTAGAAAAACTTATAAGAAAAGCTTGGGTAAATCATCTAGAAGAACACAGTATGATAACAGAAAGACAGTTTGGTTTCAGAAAAGGAAAATCCTATGTTACTAATCTGTTGAGCTACTATGACAGAGTAACAAACACAATACAGGAAAGGGAAGGATGGGTGGACAGTATCTATATAGAATTCAAGAAAGCTCTTGACACAGTACCACACCAAAGACTTTTATGGAAACTGTACCATCAAGGAGGAATTCGAGGCAAACTGTTTTGTTGGATGCAAGACTTTCTCATAAAAAGAGAAATGAGAACAGTACTAAGAGGAAACTACTCATCATGGAAAGAAGTGACTAGTGGAGTACCACAGGGTTCAGTGCTGGCACCAATCATGTTTTTAGTGTATATAAATGATATAAACAGTAACACTGGAAATGAGAGCTATCTGAATATGTTTGCAGATGAGGCAAAAATACAAAGGAGAATTATTAACACAGACTCTTGTAAAGAGCTACAAGAAGAATTAAATAAACTTCATGAATGGAGTAGTACATGGCAAATGGAATTCAATGTGGACAAGTGTCATGTAATCAAGTTTGGTAAAAGTGGAAAAAGACCTGATTGGGATTATAAGTTAGGAAATAAAACCCTATACACATCAGAAAGAGAGAAAGACCTAGGTGTGATTATCAATAACAGACTATCTCCGGCTGATCACATCAGCGAGAAGGTACGGAACATGTATACACTGCTTGCAAATATGAGAATAGCATTCACATACATAAATGAAGACATGCTAAGAAGGATAATAACATCATTCATTAGAGCAACCCTGGAATATGCATCAGTAGTCTGGAGTCCTCATCTCAAAAAACACATAGACAAGATTGAAAAAGTTCAAAGGGCCGCTACAAGATGGATACCAAGCTTAAGGGACCTAAGCTACGAAGAAAGACTAAATAAATTGAATCTACCAACACTACAGGAGAGAAGGAAAAGAGGTGACATGATAATGCTATATAAGTGCATATCAGGGAAGGAGAAAATAGACATAAATGATTACTTAACATATGGAGAAGCATCAGCAAGAGGACACTGCAAAAAACTGCATAAGAAGAGAGGTGATAAAGACGTAAGGAAATTCAATTTCCCAAACAGAGAAATTGATCAATGGAATGCACTACCGAATGAAATAGTGTGTGCCAAAACAATTCACAAATTTAAGGATATGTACGATAAATATGGTTTAAGACACGGGACAGTATGAACTTGACTCATTCCTGTAAAGATACAATTAGGTAAGAACACACACAGATGCGGGCAAAAACATTGCTGTTCCTCCTTGGTCAAGGCGGAGAGGAAAGAGCAGACACCCAAAGCAGCACTACATCGAGTGAGTGGATGGTGAGCTCCCCCACCTACCACGAATAATAATATTGATACTACTACTTCTACTACTACTACTACTGCTACTACTACTACTACTACTACTACTATTACTACTACTACTACTACTGCTACTACTTCTACTACTACTGCTACTACTACTACTACTACTACTACTACTACTACTACTAATAATAATAATAATAATAATAATAATATCATCATCATCATCATCATCATCATCATCATCATCATCATCATTAGTAGTAGTAGTAGTAGTAGTAGTATCCTTCACTGATAACAGCATCCTTCCATGCCTAAGATCAATTAACATCCTTCCAAGAACACAACAATACGACTAGAAATAAAACATGGGTGGGTGAGTATTGTTTAGGAGTGGGTGTGTCTGCGTGGTGGGGGCAGGGGGCGGGGGGCAGGGAGCAGGGGGCAGGGGGTCGGGTGCGGGTAAGGTTTGGCTGGTTGCTGCAGGGAGTGACGAGTTACCACCATGTTATTTGCAATGCCTTCTTGTTATGTTTTCATTATTAACCATTTCTGTTTCTTAATGTTCTACTCTCTCTCTCTCTCTCTCTCTCTCTCTCTCTGACAAGTTAGAAAGTCGGATAGGAACTGTAAAAGTTACTGAAGAGTTAAGTAGTAAAATCAAGAGCTAGAAGCGTATGCGTGGCTGCATCATCTAGCCAAATAAAAAGTATGATAATACGAATGGCTGGTGAAACGGGTTCTGAGTGTGTCTGAGGGCACGACGTGTGGCAAACGAAGAATATTGATGTTTGTGAAAGTGTGGAGGGGAAGTTAGGGAAATACATAATGACACGGATGGAGAAGCATTTGATAAGGGCTTTTTTCAGCTTAGCAGTGCACAGTGGTCTATACGTCAGACACATTATGAAATACATTGATAAGTGGAATGTATGCTCGTCAGGTGGAGCTGTGAATTTCAACAGCCTGAATTTTGGACTGAGTAAATTCATGTCTCAATCCATCGGCACTCTGATGATAGGTGTCTTGCTTTGGTGTTGTCTTATTCCTGTTTCTGGATACTTGCCCATATGTTGTTGGGAAACAGGGTAACGATGGTGATGGTGGATGATAATGATGGGAAGGAGGAGGATTAGTATATCATATCCCTGGGGATAAGGGAGGAAAAAAAGTTATCCATGTATTTCCTGTGTGTCACAAAATGCATGGAAATAAAGCACGATGAGGAAACCCTGCCCCTTAGTACTGTAGCGGCCATGTAACCATCCCACCACCCACCATACGTGACGGTGAAAGTGTCGTACCCTCAACGGAACGTATCGAAAAAGTTATTAAAAAAAAAAAAAAAATCTCTCCCCATGCCAGCACATGACAAGAGGTACAAGAGTTAGAGCGGTGATGGCGCTGTCAAACCCGTTATTGAAACAAAGTAAAAGAAATAAAAAAAATGTATGTGCTGAAAGCGTAGTTCCTGAGTGAAAATGAACATTAACATCAGGCCAGTGGTGTTGAGGCAGGGGCAGGTTTAACCTAAGCGGGGCCCAGGGCACTTGGTAAACTATGGGGCCCCTTCACTTCTAACACACACACGCACACACACACACACACACACACACACACACACACACACACACACACACACACACACACACACACACACAAACGTCCTTGTCAGAGCATCACTACACACTAATAAAAACCAAATGAAAAGGCCACCACTGATCATCATGACTAACGGTACACAAACACCCCAACTGTAATGAATTCATCGTGATAAGGGTATGTATCTCACCACGCGACACTGGAACTGATAGTCATCCTATTGTTATAAATACTAAAACTTTTGTGTCACGTGGCAAACATAACTCCTTCACATCAGTGTACGACCACACCAACACAGTCTGACTCGAGAAAATGGTGAATTTTTTGAAGAAACAGTTCGTAGGAAAGTAAGTGGTAGAGACAAGATGATGCCAAGAAAGTATATTTTGCTGAGTCGAGACAGAAAAAATAAGATGGGTAATTAACGAAGAAGAAACGATACAAAGGAGAGAAAGCGGTGAAAGCCTGATATAAAAAGAGCATATTAGATAGAATGAATAAGCGAACAGGGGAGAAGCGAAGAAACACTTAAAATACAACATATGATCAAATAACGACTAGAAGTGACGACAACCAAGCAGTTAGCGCAAAACAGATTAATGAAGACGATGTAGTACACAAAAAAGCAATGACAGCTCCATATAAAACTACACAGAAGAGACCGGATGACGTGGGTGATAAAACGCTGACGAAATAAATTACAGCGATAGGAGACAAACGACAGGCATGACCGTACACAGTGGCGGAAGGGTAGGAGACTTCAACCTGGTAAAGATAATGATCCTGAGGCCGATAACGTCATACCACCTTGATCTTCATTAGTTGTGGTAACCATGGCAACCAGCACAAGTATTATCATGGCAACCAGCACAAGTATCACCATGACAACCAGCACAAGCATCACCATGGCAACCAGCACAAGCATCACCATGGCAACCAGCACAAGTGTCACCATGGCAACCAGCACAAGTATTATCATGGCAACCAGCACAAGTATTACCATGACAACCAGTACAAGTATCACCATGACAACTCACATAACTATTACCATGGGAACCAAAATAATTATTACCATGGCAATCATTATAATAATTACCTTGGCTGTTAGCCCATTATTATTTATTTTTTTATTTATTTTTTTTTGTCGTGGGAACCGTGTCAGTGGCAGGGCAATCACCACAGTTATTACCATGGTGGCCGTTGCACCATCACATATACAGTCAAGAGTTAACTTATCACCATGACAACCGGAACAAGGACAACCATAGGAACCTGAACAATAATCTCTGTGGAAATCATAATGATCATTATAACAACCAGTGAAATTATTAACACGGTAATTATCACAGTACACTGATGCCATTGCACACTAATCACCTCAGAGGCCAGCACAGTTATCTTGGTGAGTGTCGCTGCCTTCACCACAGTGGTACCCAAAAATCACACAATACCATGGTAATGAGTGCATTTAGCACCCTAACTACCATCACAATTATTGCCATGGCAACCAATGCAACTGGTGTCATGCCAACTACCACACTTCATTCCATGTAAGCCAGTGCTGCCATTATATATCTAATTAGCGTAAACATGAATGCAACTATTAATCTTACTCTTATATTTTAAGGTATAACAATTATCTGTCACACACCTACTAATAATTTCACCATGGTAAATAAAGCAGTCATTGCTACGGTACTCTCAAAGTTATTATCACAGCAACAACCACTGTTATCACCATGGTAACCATCGCAAGTATTACAAACAATATCCACTAGTGTAATCATAAAACATCATTAACTGCTCACCTAACTTTCATATATAAATATATATTTATGAGATCTTTTAGCCACGAATTATAACCTTTAACAGTTACTGTCAAATACTCTTAAGCCTCATGATCCGCTGGTGTAGTACTGTACTTATGTCGGAAGGGCAGTCGGGTCTGACGAGCAAAAGTTGCAATCCTCACAAAGATAATTGGACATCTATCTATTATGTAAAATGCTGCCAAGTCCGTAGGCACATTTCCAGCCTTCGGATGTTCTGATCTGCGGGGAAGTAGCTTAGGGTCCCTACACTTCCATGAGGGTAAAAATAAGGTTGATATTTTTTGAACAGGAAGGACAATAGTTACTATGAATGATCTTTATTGTCAGTACTTGCAGTCCTACAGTCTTGACTAACAGTTGCTACGAATTTTCTGTGTTGCTAACAGTAACTACTGAATATACAGTTACATAACAATTTTCGCTGCCAGCATTATGACGATACTACAACTATCATTAATTCTATTTCTGTGTCAGCTCTCCTCTCTTCCTGTTTCTCCCATCCTCCCCGTCACCTTTTACTGCTCTTCCCAGTTCAGGCAGCTCTGGACTGAGTGACAAGCTTAATGGTTTCTTTTAACACAGGAAGCCATTTCTAGTGCTGGGTGGTAACCATATAACCTAATAACGAGACGATGTGGAGCCAACTATGGTGCCCGTTAACTGGATGGAAATCATTAAGTGCGGCGTCCATCCAGGAGCCATCCCTCCACACTCTTCTCCGTACCTCGCTGTGGCAAGTTGCTGTCTAACACAAGGGAAAACTGCACGAGACGACCCTGTAGGGGCGGTTGCTTACCTGCGGTTGATAGATCTAATCGGCCAGACAGACGGGTATTACTCAGCAACAACAACAACAATAACAATAACTATCGGTATGATGGTACAACAAGTATTATTGAACATATATTACTGTTAAACATATATCCCTAACAAGACGGTACCACTATGTGAGTAAAACTCCACATCTTCCAGTTTAATTGTCTAGTTGTCTTCAGTATCTCTCTTATCAACTACCATATAGTAAGAAATAATTAAAGAATAATTACTTCGTTATATAATTAATGAATGAGAATGAAGAGAACATAGAGGTGGCAGGTAAGACTGAGTTGGCTGAAGCACAGGAAAGGAATCTGGTTTCCCAGAATGTGTTAATGACAGAAGTGACGAATGTTGTGAAAAGCCTGATAAATACAACAGCAGCTATTGACGAGGTGTGTGGAGAATTATAAAATGTAGTGGAGTGCATGAACTGTCTGTGGACAAAGTGGCAAAAAGCCTGGATGAGTAATGTATTGATGTTGGGTGCAAGAAGGTTGCAAATGTGACCCTATTTAAAGGTAATGGTGGCCAAAGGAAGTGCAAAAAATTATCGTCAGATAAGTTTGTTGAGTATTGTATTAACGGTATTTGAAAGACAAGTGTAGAAAGGGTAAGGTAAATATCAGAATATCTGGTGAATGATGAACAAGAGGGCTTCTGGAGTGGTTGGGGATGTGTAGATCAAATATCTCTCATAAGGTAAATTGTGGAGAACGCACGTGAAAATGAGTGTCAGACGTACATGGCAATTGCGAATCTAGGAATGGCATATGACAAGGTGAACAGTGAACAAATATGGGAGGCGTTACGTACGAATGCAAGATGTGTAAGGAAAACTGCTGAAAGCTCCGAGGAAATTTTGTGGTGGTAACAATGCATGTGTAAGAGTTAGTGGATGTTTGAATGAGTGTTTTTCATTATTAGCATTGGAGTGAGACAAGTCAGAGCAAAAGCTGCAGAGAAAAGAATGAAATTGGTAATGAATGGAGAGGGGTGGAACATTTCAAGCCTGGTTCATGTGGATGATGCTGTATTAAGAGAGAATGGGATCATTATATACTGGTTCAAAGTTCTCTGAATGTTAGTTAATTCTGAAAGAAATTGTAGGAAAGAGTACAATAGCTGTTGAGAGTTAAGATATGCTATGAGTGTTGTGCGTTCATTGCTGGAGAAAGACTGGAACCGGTGTAAGAGTTCCTAGGTGCAATGATAGAAAAGTAAATGAGGAGTGGAAGTGGATCATAGAGAGATAAAGTGTGAGGTGTTATGAAGGACCTGTTATTGCGGTAAAGTGTGAGGTGTTATGAAGGACCTGTTATTGCAGTAAAGTGTGAGGTGTTATGAAGGACCTGTTATTGCGGTAAAGTGTGAGGTGTTATGAAGGACCTGTTATTGCGGTAAAGTGTGAGGTGTTATGAAGGACCTGTTATTGCAGTAAAGTGTGAGGTGTTATGAAGGACCTGTTATTGCGGTAAAGTGTGAGGTGTTATGAAGGACCTGTTATTGCGGTAAAGTGTGAGGTGTTATGAAGGACCTATTATTGAACATGTGATTGAGTGTAGAGGCTGATAGAGGACTGCATGAATGTGTTAGTGCTTTCATTGGTGTATCGTTTGGATATAAGACATTGGTGTGGCACGAGTATATTAAAGCAAGAGGAAGAGCAGTAGCAATGGTTCTGTTATGGAACCTACAACATGTGGGATGTACTGGATGGGATGAAAATTAGATACAAATTTTTGAAAATTATGTACAGTCAGAGAATCTACTGACCAAAGAGTAGAAGAGAATATGCTGATATTATTTGTGTACGCAAAACGAATGAATCTAAGTCTGAAGACCTGAAAAACAACATCATTTTTAGACAAAAAAAAACAAAGGTTGTCTAAATCTAGTTCATTTCGAGATGCCTGGATACACTGACTTTAAAAGGTTGGAGGCCACAGACGAAGGGAAATAGACACTGTACTGATAACGACAGCTACACAGTTTACCAGTTCCATACATGAAGGCCTGAGAGTATCGGGTAACTACGGCAATAGAGAATGGGACAGGAAAAGGGCAATAATGCTAGATGGATAATACTTGCTAGTCTAATGAGGGAGGGATATAAGCAGAGATTTCAAAAGAGCAATGTTCAGTGAAATAGCAATAGCACAGGTAGGGGAATGCAACACTACGGCGAAAAGGAGAAAAAAAGAGGGTAGAAGGGAGTCAGAAACATGAAGGGAGATGAGAAGAAAAAAAAAATGACTTCACCATGTTTAGATGAGCTGCATGTGGTGGTCACTTACTCCTCCTCCACACACACATGACAGCTGTACTCCACATGGGGGGGAATAAGGCCCTTGTACAAAGCCAGCAGTTCCGTTGGGTTTGAGAAAATAAGGAGCCGGAACAGCACACACATAATCTCTAGGGAGCGAATTTTGCGATAAAGCAGCTGTAATGTGAACTTTCCATAACACAGACGTCAACGGTACTGACAGGTATTAAAGGGTTAATAGTGCGCTGATGAAAATTAAGGAATATTCTTGTGAAAGACTGCGGTGGATTGAGCGATGAAGGATTTACGTTGTTGATGCATTATAGATAACAAGGTTTCTTTTACCTCGGTCGGAAAAATGTGGATAAGTCTAAAACCAGGTGTGCCATCGCTTCATCCCATGAGTGTTGAATTCACTGCTGTGATGGACGCTGTGAGAAGCAGGTGCATGTGAAGGATAGAGTCAACAGCATGTGAATTGATAGGGTGAGATGTGTACCTCATAATTAATCAATAGGAGGAAAAGAGGTTGTGAGAGAACAAGATCTTGAACATTACTGTACTACCGATAATTATTTTAGATCAACGTTTGCCATCCGTAACAGGAGCAATAGGATAACCTGTAATGAAACTTGAGAAGTTACAGGTATATGCATAGAAACCATAAGAGAGCTGTTTTGATATTATACATCAGTGCCAGTTGTGGTCTTTGAGATGTCAAGAGCAACGGCAAAGGTTTCATCACAGTCCTGAAAAGAGGATGACCAAGACTCTGAAAGTAATGCAAAAAGATCACCAATAGTGTCCCTAACGGCACCCATACCGACAGCCAGAAAGGTTGTCAGAAGAAATGTGTTTTAGCTTCTTCCTCTTGACGGTCGACTACAACATTCAAGAAATATATACGATTAAGGCATCTGAGCTATAGAGAGTTGGGAATAGCCACCCTTCCTTGGAACAAGTTGAATGAGAGCAATCTTTCAGCAAGAAAGAAACTGTGTACATTAACAAAAATGAAAAACTTTGCCTTGGTCAGGGTGTCAGCACGGAGGCACTGTTCCTGAGGGCAACAGGAGGACACCATTTCCACTGCGAGTCAAGTAGTGCTGAGGCCAGAGAAGGTGTAATGTATAGAAGTGGATTAATGAGATATGTATGGATCTGCGCATGACAACAGTTGGCCTTCCCTTCCCCTCCCTCCTGCAATGGACGGAACGGTTTCATGTATCATGAAACATCTTGCAGTGTGGTGGAGGAAGAATTTCGAAGACTTTATTGATGAGTGAATGGATGTGTGGCCTGTTTTACTGCACACTGTCCTATACTTTTATTCTTTCATGTTCCTATTTATGGATGCTTACGGCTCTATTACAGGTGAGAAATAGGATTACGATGATCATCAGGACGGAATTAGGTATCCTGTGCAGTACATTCCTTTGTGAACTTTCGTTCAACCACTTTTTTTTTTAGGTTCTTAGGTTGTTTTGTTCTAAAAAATATTTGTTGTAATTTGATCTAACCTCATTAGTCCAAAGAATTACAACACTTGCACTACCTGACTCAGTTAAAAAGGATTCTAACGAAATTTGATTTTGTATAAGACCTACAATGGATATAGCTGCGAAGCCCCAGCGCGAGTTTCAGTACTCACGTAACTTGCACCATCAGGTTCCATCAGTTTTCACATGTCACCACGATCTCCAGTGTAGCGATATCGAATGAACAGTGTGCTGATGTTTACGGAATTATCTATATGACATGTATGTTTTTCTGACGAGTCGGTGGTACATCATGTAACATGCTGGTAAAGACACCAATATCCTTCGAATGTTCCCTGCAACATCCAGGATCAAGCACACGGCCACACAGTCCCTGGCCCAACTCTCCATCCACTCCACAACCATCTCCCTTCATTTGAATAAAGTCGTCTGATGTTCGCCGGAAACCCCCCCAGGTGTTGTTGAGCACTGAAAGGACCAAGTCAGATGATCCACAACGACATGCCGAACTGGCGACAGTTGTGTGGTTCAAGAACAAACTGCCTTTGATTCTGATTAAAAAAAAAAAAATCATACTTGGCTTCAATATTCCTGTCAAGCTATCGGAAAGTGTGTGTGTGTGTGTGTGTGTGTGTGTGTGTGTGTGTGTGTGTGTGTGTGTGTGTTAAACCTTTTCACACCTCACCTAAATTTACTCCATGGCCAGGGTGTGTAGTTGTGTGTACTGACGAGAGAGAGAGAGAGAGAGAGAGAGAGAGAGAGAGAGAGAATAAAACACATGATATAGGCTGAAGCTGAAGGGTGAACAGGAGAATGATGAAGAATAGTAACTTCACACACACACACACACACACACACACACACACACACACACACACACACTAACCTACCACCGTTGTTGCTGAGGACGGAATTGATGAGCGAATGATATAGGAGACATGGTGAAATTCTGACAGGCTGCGTTTTGTGAGCTGCCTTGTTGTAGGGTCCGGATCAGCTCTCACTCTACCTCTGTAAGTGACCCCAACCTCTCCCTCGCCCTCATCACCTCCCCATTTCCTTTTCTCACTCACTTTTACTGATGTCCTCTCACTCCGCCTTGCTCACATCCACTCTTGCTCATTATCTATTCCTTACGTTTTCTAATTCATCGTGTCACTTCTTAATTATCACCGGTATGCCCCACCTCACCTCCTCACCCCAGCACCGTCTCTCTCTCTCTCTCTCTCTCTCTCTCTCTCACTCTGTGCGTGTGTGTGTGTGTGTGTATGTGTGTGTGTGTGTGTGTGTGTGTGTGTGTGTGTGGTGTGTGTGTGTTTTGACTCACCGTGCCACCCTCACTCTTTAGTTATGTCTGCCTCTCCACCACACCCTTCACTCACGGCTAACTCCTCTGCTCTGCCTAGCCGTCACTTCACCAGATAGAGGTCACTTATTTTCACTTTCTTCCTTTCACTTTCGCTCTCAGCTTGCCTCCCTCAGTCTTTAATTCTCACACTCGATCTTTCCTCTTTACACTCCCTCCCTCACCAATATTCACATTGTTTCATCTTAAATTTCCCCTTCCCATACTCATCCTTCTCCTTCGCTATTTATTTCTTGCTCTCAACACATGCTTACACCATTGCATCTTATTCTCACCATTCCTCCATCCTTACTTCCTCATCGATGCCATATCTCCTTTACTCTCACGACCCTTTTTTCATTCTCTCAGCCTCACTCCCTCCTGCTTACTATCTCAGCCTCACTCCTTTCTGCCTACTATCTCAGCCTCACTCCCACCTGCCTACTACCGCAGCCTCACTCCCACCTGCTTACTACCTCAGCCTCTCTCCCACCTGCTTACTACCTCAGCCTCACCCCCTCACCGCCATATATCTTGTCACCCTAGCGTGACAGGCTCACAGTAGGATATTCTCTTTGAGGTCATACACCCGTCCCTTCCCTGCCTCCCTCACCTTCAGCAACCACCCACCACCTCTTATCTACCTCTATTTCTCTAAACTCTCTCTTCACTCCTGCCTCCTTCCCTGTCTGCTCAGTCATTTTTCCCTCCGTTCTTCACCTCTTCTCACCGGCCTGCGACCCACTTGTCTTTGCATTATCTTTCCCTACTTCTTCACCCTGCATATTATCTCATTTCTGGCTCCCTCACCTCCCATTCTTACCCATTCCATCTTTCTCTTTTCATAGCTCCTCTCTTTCACGTTCATCTTCATCCCTTTTTAATCCTTTGCCTCCTTCATCTCATCCTCATCTTCGACTCACGTCTCCCTGTCCTTCACTTCCTTCATCTTTCTCTCACTTTCTTCACCTCTTTCCCTCTATCCCCTTCTCACCTCCCCTCCCTCTTCACCCATCACCCTTCTCTCTTTGACTCACCTCCCCTTCTAAAACCCTTCACCCCTCCCACCTCCCTCAACCTCCCCTCTCGCCACTCCCTCCCCCCTTCACTTTCCATCTCCTTTCCCCACCTCCTCCTCAGTCCCCACTTTTTTCACTTTGCACCTCCTCCCAGCCCTCTCACCCCTACCTCCCCTCCCCCTTCACCCATCCATCACCCTCCTCTTCCTATTCACCGCCCCATCTAACCCCCCGTCACCCAAGTGGTGGCGACCATCATCCACTCATTTGATGTAGTGCTATCTACATCTTCCATAGCCTTTATCATTCATTTTTGTGCCTGCCCACTTCCCTTTCTCACATCTTTTCTGTCACTTCTTATTTCTTTCCATTACAGGTGGCTTTACACTGAGTGACAAGCCAAATGGTTTCCCGTAAGCCAAGAAACCATTTACAACGCTGGGTGGTAACCATATAGCCAAACCATATGTGCTCCCTACGTGTCAGCAAGTGGGTTGGTGGAGGGTTAGTGCCCCTCCCCGTAAAACAAATAACTCAAAGTCAAATGGCCACCCCCTACAGGATTATGGCGTCTGGCAATAGATAGATAGACCCTATCCACCTCATTCCCTTACCTCCCCCCCACCCCTCGCTCTCCATCTCTCTCCATCTCATACATACCCCGTCTCTCTCTCTGTCTCTCTCTCTCTCTCTCTCTCTCTCTCTCTCTCTCTCTCTCTCTCTCTCTCTCTCTCTCTCTCTCTCTCTCTCTCTCTCTCTTTCATTCGTGTTTCATTGCCATAATGCGAAGTTGATGATTAAATAATGTGTGTATTGGTGTACTTACAAGCCCTACCGGCTAAGGCTGGATATGAATGTGAGACTGACTTATAGAATGTCTGAGGGAGGGTTGGTCACGTCATGGAATGGTGAGGTAAAAGAAAGTGTGATACGCCACCAAAAGCCGAAATTTCTACCAAGCCCTGCCTGGAGAGAAGACAAAATACTTCTTACATAAAAGGACACACTGCCACTCCTCCCGCCATACTTACTACTTCAGGTGTTTGTGAATAACTCAAGGTCAGACGGGCTGAGAACCCTGGTACCTTTCCATTCGTGTTTACTTTAAGTGTTATAAATACCTAATTTGTACTGGCATATCAGTAATTGATATTATATTGGCGTAATAATTACGCCAAGGTATCTCCTTGTTCTTGAAAGGTTCTCATCTGAACATGTACGGCTTCCTTGACAGATCATATCCTGAAGATGGTTCAGACCAAATCTGCACCTTGCTGATATGAGCAATGAAAGAAAGTACGCAATACTTGCTGGAAATATATATATATATATATATATATATATATATATATATATATATATATATATATATATATATATATATATATATATATATATATATATATATATATATATATATATATATATATATATATATATATATATATATATATATATATATATATATATATATATATATATATATATATATATATATATATATATTTGTATGCTTTATGAAACCAAGTCGAGTTACCCTGTCCTAGGGTGGTCACTTCCACAACCTCAAAAAGGAGGACAGTACGTGGTAGCGACTCACCGCACCCGTTATGTAAACCATAACACAAATCTTTCGCCTGATGCTGCATCCTGTGTGGACTGGCCTTGACAAAAAGGCCTACAGCCGTTTCTGTCCCTACTCAGTAACGATCTCTTTTTCCTCGACGCTCCACTACCTTCCGCTATGCTCCTACTCACTCACCTCTTTATCTCACTTCAAGTCTCCCTTCAACTCACTGTCTTATGCATTCCTAGTCTGTCCCACTGGTATACAACTGGAGAGGTCAGAGTGATTACTTGTCTATATATCTAGGCTGCTTCCCCCAAGGAAAGGGAGGTAGCCGAGACAGGACGACACACTCTCAATTTACTCATCCACTCAGACACATTCATTTCCATCTTAGCCCCAAAGGGGAGAAGGGACAGACCCTCAACGCACCACACCGCACTAGGGTCAACTGTGCAGTGCAATCAGTAACACCCGCAGCAGGGCCCGACAGCAGAGCTGGTTTACCCCTGCTACATCATAATGGACCCATCCCTTTACCCGCACCTGACCTGATCAGCTGATCAGACAAAATGCGGGAGAATATTCCCTCGGGGCTGTGTCATCATTTATTGATTCACAATTTCTTTCCATTCATTTCTGTCATGCACAGTCACTCCTCCTTGCTCAACAGACATCCCTCTCGCATCCAACGCTCCCTTCACACTGTCCATCCATCCTATTCGTGGTGTTCCTCTCAGCCTTACACCTCTCACATAAGATCTAGTTATCTTTTTCACTAATCGCTCATTATCCATTCTCTCCATATGCCCAGACCATCGGAACACCCTCTGCTCAACTCAATCAACCATCTCCAGAACAACTCCAGCTCTTCTTCGCACTTCATCATTTCTCACTCGATCCATATGCGTCACTCCACACGTACTCCTCAGACACCTCATCTCCATTACATACAAATTCTTCGTTTCTGTTACATCCATATTCCATGTTTCAGCCCCATATAATGCAGTCGGTACCACAACACCCTCACACAGCCTTCTCTTTACATCCATTCTAAGCGAACGATATCTAAACACCTTTTTCATTCCTCCCAGCACCTTTCCTACTTCATTCATTCTAAACTTCACTTCTGCAGCTATTCTTCCATCCATAGCAACATGTGACCCTAAATACTTAAAACACTCTACCTCCTCAAGCAACTCACCATTCAAAACTATATTCATCCTCCTTCCACACTTGATCACTTTACTCATATTCTCATTTACTTTCAATTTCTTCCTCTCACACACCATTCCAGACTCCTCTACCAACTGTTTTAATCTCTCCTCTGAATCAGCTATCAGTGCAGTATCATCTGCAAACAGCAGCTGCTTCAGATTCCACTCTCTACCATCAACATTCACCAGACTCAGACCTCGACCTAACACTCTAGCATTCACCTCCCTTACAACACCATCCATATAAATATTAAACAACCAAGGCGACATCACACACCCTTGCCGCAGCCCCACTCTCACAGTAAACCAATCACTCACAGTATTTCCCACTCTTACACACGCTCTACTATTTACATAAAAACTTTTCACTCCTTTTAGTAACCTATCATCAAGTCCATACAATCATAAAACAGTCCACAAAGCCTCCCTATCAATTCTATCATACCCTTTCTCTAAATCCATGAATGCCCAAAACACATCCTTGCCTTTCGCTAAATACTTTTCACACACCTGTCTCACAGCAAACACCTGATCCACGCATCCCCTCCCTCTCCTAAAGCCACACTGCTTCTCACCAATCACTCCCTCTGTACCCTCTCTAACTCTCTTAACACTCTACCATTCACCTTACCTACAACACTCAGAAGACTTATACCCCTAAAGCTAGTACATTCATACTTATCACCCTTATCTTTATACAGTACAATGGGACCACACAAGCACTTGCCCAGTCAATTGGCACCATGCCTTGCACAAAGCACACATTCAACAGTCTTACTAACCAGTCAACAATAGTCGTTCCACCACCTTTCAGGCATTCCACAGCACACCCATCCATACCTGCAGCTTTCTCTGTTTTCATCTCCTTTACTGCCTCCTGCACTTCGTCCCTCGTGATCAAAGACTCATTCAACGCTCCCAAGACATTTATTCCTTGCACCTTTCTATCTGCCACAATCTCAGCCTCCGTTTCCTCCTCTACATTTAACAATCTTTCAAAATACTCCTCTCATCTCTTCCTTACTGCATCCATCTCAGTTAACATCCTTCCATCCTCCGCTTTACTCGCTTTCCCTTCCCAGACTCTCTTTCACACCCTTTCCACATCCTTCCAAAACATTTTCTTTTTCTGTTAAAAATTCTCAGTCAACCGTCTATCCCACCTCTCATTTGCTGCCACTTTAGCATCATGTACAGCCCTTCTCGTCCAATTCCTCTTTTCCTTATATTTCTCACATGACAGCTCATCCTTCCTCTGCAGCCACACTTCATATGCACGTCTCTTCTCAGCCACAGCCATACTTACTTCCTCGCACTACCATTCACTTCCTTTTCTTACTCCACTACCCATTCGTCTCACACCACGCACCTCTTCCGCATGCCCCAGCACAGCATGCTTAAACAACTGCCATTCCTCCTCCACACTGCCATTCTCCTGATCTTTCATTGCGTTCCAGTCATTTTTCAATTTCTCCTGATACTCTATAATTTTCTCTCTTTTATCCAACTCATTTTCAAAACCTCTCTGCTGCACCTAACTCTCCTAGCTCTCACCCACCTCATATCTACTCTCAACTTTCCCTCCACCAGGTAGTGGTCAGACATACCTCCACCTTCTCCTCTCAAAGCTCTCACATCCAACAATCTTCCTATTACATTCCTGGACACAACCATATAGTCCATCAATGCTCCATCAACAACCCTTCTACCTTCCTGTCTCGCCCATGTATACTTATAAATATCTTTCTTCTCAAACAAGGTATTACCAATCACCATCTCTCGCTCAACGCACGTCCCTATCATTCGTTCCCCATTTTCATTTCTTCCAGGCACACCATGCATACCAACAACACCTTCAACTGCTACATTTCCCACTCTAGTATTGAGATCCCTTATCATTACCACATTCATATTCGCTCCAAGACTCAGCAGACACTCATCAACATCATTCCAGAAAGACTCCCTCTCTTCTTCATACCTTTCACTACCAGGCCCATATGCACTCACAAACACCCACAACTCACGTTCAAATTTCGCTTTCACCCAGATCAGTCTCTATGACACCTCCTTCCATTCAGTCACACACTACTGTACTTCCGGGCTCACTAACAAGGCCACACCCCCTCTTGCCCTTCCTCTATCATCACCTGACAATCTTCCATTCACACTTCCAAACTTAGACTCACATTTCCCTTTCACTCAAAGCTAACACATCCAACTTTCTTCTCACGAACATTTTCCCAGTCTCCTCCCTTTTAGCCTCAATCGTTCTACATCCACGCACATTCATAAATCCCGTCTTCAGGGTACGGGAATAACTCAATCCCCCATCCCTTACTATGGAGTGCCTCGTTTTAGGAACTAAAAAAAAACAAAGGGGGGGGGGGTCCCTAGTTGCCTTACCCCGCTCCTTTTACTCACCTTTTACGACACGCAGGGAATACGGTGGCAGAATTCTTCCTTACACAATCTGGCCGCAAAGTAGTAGCACCACCCCACAGTGCGGCCACATTGTGTCCCCCCCGCCACAGGGGGGGTGATTAGAGTCCACTTTATTAAGGATGTGAGTGTCTACATATTATTCCAGAAATACTAACTGAAACGTATGACCTCACCATAGACTGATGTCTAAATGCGATCTGTCTGTCTATCTATCAATATCTATCTATCTACCTGTCTATCTATCTATATATCTATATTTATATCTATCTACCTATCTATCAATCAATTCATCAATATATAAATATATATACATATAGATAGATAGATAGATAGATATAGAGATAGATAGATAAATAAATAAATATATATATATCCATCCATCCATCATCCAATCCTACATTACCCCATGACAAGCGTAGGAGCCCGGGGCTAGGCAAGTTGGTCCTGACATTTAAGATGAGAGTGACCAGCCTCACTCATCCCTGAGTGGCATTACGTGAGCAATATACCCCAACCATTCCTTGGATATAAACCTTCACCGGCTCAATCCGATTGGAGAGCAATAATTACCCACTAAACCACCAGGAGCCATAATTTGATTATATGGATACCACCCAGCGCAGTAAATGGTTTCCTGGTGTACAGGAAACCATTTGGCTTGTCACTCAGTGTAGTGTCACCCACAGGCAGAAGGAAAAGGAAAGAATGAAAGAAAGAAAGACAGAAGAGGGAGTCACCCGCAGGCAGAAGGACGAAGGAAGAATGAAGGAAAGACAGAGTAGGAAGGAAGGGAAGAAGGAAGGAGGAGAGGAAAGGGCAGACACCCGAGGGCAACACTACATCAAGTGAGTATATATATATATATATATATATATATATATATATATATATATATATATGTGTGTGTGTGTGTGTGTGTGTGTGTGTGTGTGTGTGTGTGTGTGTGTGTGTGTGTGTGTGTGTGTGTGTGTGTGTGTGTGTGTGTGTGTGTGTGTGTGTGTGTGTGTGTGTGTATGTGTGTGTGTGTGTGTGTGTGTGTGTGTGTGTGTGTGTGTGTGTGTGTGTGGATACATTGGCAAAACTGTATGATAATATGATACTCAACAGACTTAGATTATGGTGGGACATAGACAAATGTCAGGCAGGTGCCCAGAAAAAGCGAGGGTGTATTGAGCAAATTGTTACCTTAAGGCTATTATGTGATTATGCGGCATACAAGAAAAGAAAACTCTATGTACTATTTATAGACTTCAGTAAAGCATATGATCGAGTCCCTAGAGATAAATTAATAGAAAGTTTAAAACGTTTAGGATGTGGTAGAATAATGGTGAAGGCAATAAAGGCAATGTATACTTGTACAAAAAACATCTTAAAGTCAGCAGTAATAGAGTCGTCTATTGGTGTTCGCCAGGGGGCCCCGACCAGCTGTTTGCTCTTTGTTTTGTATATTGATCATATGGTAAAAATGATAAAAAATGAAATAGCAGTGGACGATTTTTTAGGAGCATTACATATATATTACTTCTAATGGATGATGCGGTAATATTAGCAACAAACAGAGAGATATGTGAAAAAAAAGCTAAACAATGTATTGAAATATTGTAATGATTATGGAATGGTTATCAATGAAAAGAAAACAACATTCTTTGTTATCAATGGTGAGGAAACGGACAGACAAAACTTGAGAGTAGGAGGTGTGACTGTCAACCAATTGCCTAGATACTTGTATCTGGGCGCGTGGTTCACTGACACTGCCAAGATGAACGATGTGATTAACATGCATGAGATAGCTAACGAGGCTGTTGTAAATACATTTTCAATATTTTGTGCAACCAATACGCAGATGCCGTTTATATACAAGAAAAAAGTGTTTGACGCGGCAGTGACTTCGGCACTGCTGTATAATTGTGAATCATGGCTAAGCAACAAAATGAAAAGTTTAGAGAGACAATACAATACTTTAGTGAAGTGTTTGTTGGGAGTAAAAAGAAACACTAGTATTAATTTATGTATGCTTGAAAGTGGTATCCTACCTGTTGTAGAACTAGTGAGAAAAAGAAGAAAAAGTTTCATAAGATCTAAGTTAGAAAATACAGATATTGACCATCCATTCAACACAATATATGATCTCTGTAGACGAGAGAACACACCAGGATATAGATTTCTGTATAATGAGATATACTTAGAAGCTGACAGTGAACCCTTGGAGAGAATCAAACAGACTATTATAGATACACCAAACACAGCAACAAAGATTATGACTTATAAGACAGACCTTAATCCATTGTTGAGTGTACATAACGTATATAAGAGCAATGTGTATATACCTGACTACCAACGCGAATCATTTTCAAGATTAAGGTTGATGTCACACAGTCTGAGAATAGAGACAGGGAGATGGAGTCGTACGCCTCGCCAAGATAGAGTGTGTGTATGTGATGGTACTCAGGTACAGACTGAACGACACGTGTTGGTGGAGTGCCCGCTAAGTGAACACCTTCGTGGCAGGTATTCCATGTTACAGTTTGCAAATATTAATGATTTGTTAAATGAAGATGTTTATGTTAGAGAATTGTGTAGCTTTATTTTTGATGTTTTTGAGATATTTAAATAAGTTACCTCTACAGTTTATCAGGAAATTATAATTTCTTTTGGACAAAATGAAGGAATGTAATCTTTTGTTTTTATATGATATTGTATGTAAATTTATTTTGTCAATAAACTACTAACTAACTGTGTGTGTTCTTAATTATCGTGGATCCCTTTACGTTGTCAGTCTTATGAAATCAACATTTCTGTTGACATGTGCTTGAGCTAATAAGGCAGAAGCTCATCTTTGGTGATTACTGAGCAGTATCTATTCTGCTATTCAAGACTCCCCACGGAAGACAAATGAGCGTTAGGGTAGTGTTTGCTCCAGACGGAGGACAGGCAGCTGAAACGCCGGATGTCTGGCCACCCGAGCCTTTACTCTCTTTGATTTCTCCAAAAGGATCGTTAAGTGCGTTTTAAAAAGCTAGCTTTAAGCGGAACCAAAAAGGACCTGTGATCTCTACAATTATGAGCCTTTGTGTATAACTGTCCCAGACGGGTTAATTTAATTCAGCTGAGGGAAACTCATACCTTCTAAAGATATATCATCATCCCTGAAAAATCCCACAAACAGCAACGTCAGGCAGAAATGGGTCAAATATGGCTGATGGTGAAGCACCTCTATGAAGGATTTTGGACAAACTGAACCAGTGGGCAGGTGTTTCAGTATAGAACGTCTGCCATATTACATTATAGTAGACCGTAAATCATGGCTCAAAAAGAAACGGGCCGAGTCATTACTAGTTGAAAATCATCTCATTCCTCGCATGACGTCATGAGGCGCATGTGAGAGGTGGCCAGGGTTACCAGGTGCTCAGACTTCTTTGTAGCATTTACACATTTCATGTCTGACATTATCAGGAGTTCATCATAAGAAGGTTATTGAAATTTACGCTTTGCTGGGCACATTCCAAAATGCGGCATACAATTTTTTGCACAAAATGCCGACATGGGCTGCATCTGGCAATGCTGATTCGGCAGCTGGAGAGTAGTGGCCCGGCCTCGTTCTGGACTATGTTTCCACTTTTAAGGAATTTTAGGCAGGAATATTCTGTGGGATTCGTGTACTCAAAGGAGCTTTAAGGTACCGGTATTTCAGTACTGGTCTTTGGGAAACTCAGTTAAGTTACATTTCTTTATATTGTTTGTAGAGTACAAATACATGACGATATATTTATCGAATCATTAAACTTACGTCTGGTTGTTTTTGTTGATCAACCCCACTCTGTCCGGCCGAGTAGACTCATCAACCACATGCAAGCAACTGCCTCTACAGTGTCATCCCGTGCGGTGAACCGACGTTCCCTTGCGGTTGACAGTGCTTCACCACAACAAGGCCCGGTGATAGGTATGGAGGTCTGGTGGAGGTGGATACCGCATTTATTTCTCTTCACCCAGTTGACTGGGGCACCATAGTAGGCTCCACTTCACCCTGTAATCTGGTTATATGGTTACCACCCAGCGTTGTAAATGGCGCTAAGGGACCTTCTGTGACTCCTTGCGGTACCCGTATGGATTACCTGATGCATAGTTGGCTGTATAGAAACACTGAGGGCACTGTTGAAAATGGAGAAGGAAGAGTCAATTTCTTAACAGAAGTTTCTAGAGTAAGACAGGAACGTGTCCTTGCCACCACGGATTTCAACACTCATGCATTGAGTGTTAGGTCGGCCTGTGACTTTGCTGATGATAAGGTTATCTTGGCGGAATCACTGCATACATTCCTGATTACTCTCGAGGCACTCACAAGGAGAAGAGGCCATTGGGACTAACGGTGCCCTGGGCCAAGGTTCAGGCATTTGGTGGCCTGTTGGATAAAGCAGAACTATCTGCTCAGGTGTGTGGTGAGTACACAGATGTCTTCAAGAGATACATTTATCGTGGTGGTATGATCCATGGTCAGATGATGTGATTATGCATCACAGTGGTTTGACTTATGGTACTATGGACTCACTCCATTCCAGTATTTGGCGTTGTTGATCTTTATGCAGATGTACGAAGACTCGCATCTTGAAGGTGCTGGGGCGCACTATTTCACTTCAAGGCTGTGAGATATGGACATGAAGCAACACCTCGGAGTGAAGAATTTATTCTTTTAGTACTAGGTGCCTTCGCAGGATCATGGGGTATAGCTGGCACGACTGAGTGCCTAATGAGCAGTTACTCATTAGACTGAGGCCTATTACCTGGATAATATGTGAGGGCAAACTCCACCTAATAAGGCAGGTGGCTCGTTTTCCTGAAGTTGATCCTGTTCATCAGGCTGCATCTGAATGAGACCACCCAGATCGGAGATAACCAAGAGAAAAGTTGCAAATCTTGTGGCTGGCACAAGTTGATAAGTCTTGTATGGCGATACATGGAGATAAATGAGCTTATGCCTGAAGGCTTGCACAGGGTAGCCTGCGTAGGTGAAGTTAGAGGGGTGAATTAGGCATATATATATATATATATATATATATATATATATATATATATATATATATATATATATATATATATATATATTGTTACATAGCCTATGATTTCATCATCCTTTGTATAATCCTAACGTACAGTATGCTGCATGTTTGATCACGATTCGCCTCATGGCTTCCATAGTGACCAGGCTTGCGTGTTCTACCTCACTCCCCCCTTCTCCCCTTATAGTAGAGTAAGTCATTCTTTCTGTTGTTCAGAGCAGGACTGTCAACTCTTCCTCTCCTGTGCCTTCATTTCCGCATCCTTCTTACAAGTTGAATCAAGCTCTGCCGGCCCCTATATAATGAGCTCAGTCTCTGCATTAATTGCCACATAGATCTACTCCTCATTTTGTTCACATCTCTGTCCTCCCCTGTATAGTGTATTATTATTTTTGTGAGTGCTCAGGAAGTCTCCAACCATCTAGCTGCTGTATAGTGAGTGCTCAGGAAGTCTCCAATCATCTAGCTGCTGTATAATTTGAGTATAAGTGGTTACCATTTTTCTTGTGCTGTATGGCCTAAGCAGTTAATTCGTGGGCCTGGTAAGGTTTTTGTGATTCATGTGGAGCTTTTGATGTCAGCCATTATTAATAATATTTTGTATCTGTAATAATATAGCTTGCATTAACTGAGCATTATCCGGTTTTCTCATTTTATCAGGGCTGACTTAGATAAATTTACTCTTGCTAATTTCGTGTTAATAGAGGCTATTGCAGTTAACCATATATTTAACCTGTTTTTTGCCATTACATTATCCTTATGAGTCCTAAATGTTTAGTTGTTAGTTTGAGCATTAAACTTTAACTTGTAATTTTACCTAACTCTTTTGTTTTGAACCTGGAACTTTGCAGGACAGTAGTGATTTTAGTATTCTCATTTGAAGTGTTCATTATCTCTCTCTGTTCTGTAACATCAATTTGGCGACCTCTTATCAGGATATTCAGGATATTATCATAAGGATATTGCTTGATATTTTGTGACTGTGATTTATTCATGATGTCTACTATTACTACTCTTGATGAAGCCAAAGATTTTTGTCAAATGTGCAAACAGTGTGTGATGTAGAAAACAGAACAAAGAATGAACTTAAGCTTGTTGCTCAACAATTGGGAATTGCTGTTCACTCTCATCATTCTAAAGATCAAATTGTTGGCATGATTAATAAAAGCTTGTTTGATGTAACTCCTCCAGATGAGCAAACGCAGATTGAAATAGCTAAGTTACAGCTAGCCCTGCAGGAGGCTCGTGGTAAGGAGGCTGAGTTTCAGGCACGTGCTAAGGAGGCTGAGTCTCAGGCTCGTATTCAGGAGGCACAGGCACAGGCTGAGTCTCAGGCTCGTATTCAGGAGGCACAGGCACAGGCTGAGTCTCAGGCTCGTATTAAGGAGGCACAAATTGAACTTGCTAGGATTCAGGCAGACCATGAGTATCGCATGAAACAAGGTGGAACTGGATCATCTAGCTCTGATGATTTTGATGTGGCTAAAAATGTTAAACTTGTCCCTCCTTTTAATGAATCTGATTAAACAAAGTATTTTCAGTTGTTTGAGAGGGTAGCTACAGGTTTTGATTGGCCCAAAAAGTATTGGCCAGTACTCCTTCAGAGTGTTCTCACCGGTAAAGCTCAAGTAACTTATGCATCTTTGCCTCAGGATCAATCTGATAATTATGAAGTAGTTAAGAGCTTGATTCTTAAGGCCTATGAGCTTGTTCCTGAAGCCTAAAGAGTAAAATTTAGGACAACTTATAAGCAAGATAAGCAATCCCATGTTGAGTATGCAAAAATCAAAGAAGATCTGTTAGAGCAGTGGTTAAATTCTAAGAATGTAAATTCTGATTTTGATAAATTTAAGCAGATGATTTTGCTGGAGGACTTCAAAAGGTGTATTAATAAAGATGTAAGCCTATATCTTGATGAGAAAAGAATAGATAATTTGTCTGATGCTGCAGTTTTAGCTGATGAATATGTTCTCACTCACAAGAGATATTCTAAAGAAAAAAGGAAAGCTGAGAGTAGGTACGTTGCCTCTACTCAGAGTACAGGTAACAGGAAAGAGAATAAAGATGATATTTCTCAGGAAGTAAATACCAGCTTCACCTCTAGATTTCAGAGAAGTAAATGTATTTATTGTAGTACGCTTGGTCATACTACGGAGAAATGTTTCAGGAGACAGCGTGATGTGAACAAAAACGAGTCTTTAAATATTCAGTCAATTGGTCTAGTGTCCACCCTTGAAAGTTCCCAGAATTCTTTAACCGAGTTAACTGAACCTGCTTTGAGGGGTAAATTAAATTCTCATGATGAAGCTCCTCTTTTGAGCAGTAACGTGGGTGATACTCTCAAGAGTTCATTTGATAATTTCCTGTCTGATGGTTTTGTCAGTCCTCTGGACAGTAATAATAGGAAATCAGTTAAAATATATCGTGATACAGGTGCTTGCCAATCCCTTATGCTGACCAGTGTTCTAGGCTCTAATGTTAATTCCTCTGATGAAACTGTAATCTTACAAGGTGTAGGGAATAATTACTTCTCTGTCCCTCTGTGCAGAGTGAATTTAGAGTCTGGTTTTGTTAATGGTTCCATTATGGTTAGGTTGGTTGAGACACTCCCAATGTCAGGTGTAACTTTCTTACTTGGAAATGATATTGGTGGAAGTCAAGTGTGTCCAGCTCCTCAGTTGTCTAGTGAACCAGTGACTGCAACCCAGGATTGTGATATCCCTGATGTGTTCTCTGCATGTGCTGTCACTAGGGCTAAGTCTAAAGTTACTGATGACTTAGAGGATAATGATGATGATGTTATCCTAGCTGACACTTTTCTTGCTAATTTGGACCACTCACCAGATGAGGCAGTACCTCGTAGTGTTGATAATTTGTCTCGTCAAGAGTTGGTTGAGTTGGAGGTTGCTGACCCTGAGTTGAAAGGTCTAGCTAACCCTGCTTGCAGTGAGGAAGAGTCAGCTGGTGCTTCTACTTGTTATTATATAAAGTCAGGAGTACTTATGAGAAAGTGGAGACCCCCAACAGCATCAGCCGACTGTGAATGGGAGGTTGTACATCAAGTTGTCATCCCTCGTGTTTGTAGGCAGGATATCATTAGAGTGGCTCATGATTCCAGTTTGGCAGGACACCTTGGAGTGAGGAAGACTGTGGCACGCATTTTGAAACACTTCTACTGGCCAGGTATCTTCAGAGATGTTTCCTGGTATTGTAAGTCTTGTCACACCTGCCAAGTTGTGGGGAAGTGTAATCAGACTGAAAAGGTTGCACCTCTAGTTCCCATTCCTCCTTTTGAGGCGCCATTCACCCGTGTGTTGGTGGATATTGTGGGCCCTCTTCCTAAGACTTCTTCAGGATTTTCTTATGTGTTGACCCTAATTGATATGGCTACTCGTTATCCTGAAGCCATTCCACTTAGAAATATCTCAGCAAAGAACGTGGTTAAGGAAATGCTAGGGTTCTTCACAAAGTTTGGTCTGCCCAAGGAGGTACAGTCAGACTGGGGAAGTAATTTCATGTCAAATGTTTTCAAGCAGTCTCTGAAAGAGTTGGGCATCACCCAGATCACGTCTTGAGCTTACCATCCCTAGACCCAAGGAGCATTGGAGAGATATCATCAAACACTCAAATGGATGCTCAGGAAATACTGTTTGGAACATCAGAAAGATTGGGATAAAGGTCTTCCATTCCTTGTATTTGCCACAAGAGAATCTCCAAATGAATCACTGGGCTTCTCACCCTTTGAACTACTGTTCGGCCATGAAGTAAGAGGACCCCTTAAGCTACTCAAGGAATGCTGGCTGTCGGAGGAAGATGACGTCAACCTGCTGGAGTATGTGATGAAGTTCAAAGAACGGCTGTCCACTGCTTTACAGCTGGCGAGAGAGAATTTAGGAGCTGCTCAGGAGAAGATGAAGACTTGGTATGATAAGAAGTCCAGGTTACGCCACTTTCAGCCAGGAGATCAGGTTTTGATTCTGCTACCAGTGGATGGACAACCTCTTCAAGCCAAGTTTAGTGGTCCTTATTTCGTGGAGAAGAAACTCAGTGATGTCAACTATGTCATCGCCACACCAGATCGTAGAAAGAACAAACAACTTTGTCACATCAACATGCTAAAGTTATATCACAGGCGGGACGAAAATAACCCAGTCTGCACTGTAGCTGTTCCACCCGAGTCTGCAAGTGAAGTTCTCCCATGCAGCATGAGCCTGAGTGATAGTTTGGGGAAGAATCCTGATATCATGAATGATCTCCAGACTAAGCTTTCTCATCTACCTCCCGAGGAAAGGCAGGAGTTTTCGGCATTACTGCAGGAGTACCCGCAAGTGTTCTGTGCCACTCCAGGAAGAACCACTGTGTTGATGCATGATGTCGATGTTGGAGATGCAAAGCCAATAAAACTGCCTCCTTACCGTGTGAACCCAGTGAAAATTCCACTCATCCAGAAGGAGCTTGGCTACCTGTTGGACCACAAGATGATTGAGCCCTGTCAGAGCGAGTGGAGTTCTCCTGTCACTCTAGTCCCCAAGCCAGGTGGGTCACAGCGGCGTTACATCGACTACAGACGTGTTAATCAGATAACCAAAACAGACACTTACCCTCTCCCTCGCGTGGAAGATTGCATAAACAAGATCGGAAAGGCTAGGTACATAAGTAAGTTTGATTTGTTAAAGAGATACTGGAAAGTACCTATGACTGAACGTGCTAGGGAGATCTCATGTTTTGTAACACTAGGAAAGACTTTTGCACGTTCTGTAATGCCGTATGGTATGAAGAATGCACCAGTCACTTTTCAGAAGCTCATGAATGTTGTAACAGAGGGTTTGGCAGGGTGTGTTGTTTATATTGATGATGTATTAATCTTCAGTGACAACTGGAAAGATCACCTATGCCATGTCAGCAAATTTCTTGAGCGTTTGGTTCAGGCTAATCTTGTAGCTAATTTATCAAAGTGTGAGTTTGGTCAAGCTAAAGTTCAGTACCTTGGGTACGTAATTGGTGATGGACATGTTGCACCACCAGGAGCTAAGGTTCAGGTTATAAGTGATCTTCCCAGACCTAAAAGTAGGAAAGAGCTACAAAGATTTTTGGGAATGGTAGGTTATTACAGGAGATTTGTTCTTAACTTTTCAATTCTTGTATCACCACTTACAGACCTACTGGAAAAGAGAGTTAAATTTGTCTGGACCGATAACTGTGAATCCTCTTTCAGCAAACTTAAAGCTATCCTATTAAGTCAGCCAGTGCTCGCTACTCCAAATTTTGCTAAGCTTTTTAAGATGGCTGTTGATGCAAGTGATACAGGAGCTGGGGCTGTTTTGCTGCAAGAGGATGATCAGGGTATTGAACACCCTGTATCTTATTACAGTAAGAAGTTCACTCCACCTCAAAAGAACTACTCAACTATTGAGAAAGAGCTTTTGGCCTTGATTTTGGGTTTACAGGATTTTTCATTTTATTTGTGTTCTGGTTTTGACCCCATAGTCATTTATACCGATCATAATCCACTGAAATTCCTTAGTAAGTTTAAAGATAAAAATCAGAGATTGACAAGATGGAGTCTACTTCTTCAGGAGTATTCATTAGACATACAACATGTCAAGGGGAAAGAAAATGTTATTGCAGATTGCTTATCTAGACTTTAGACAGATTGTTTTAGAGTAATAAGAAATTTCCTTTGTGGGTTTCTTTTTCTTTGTGGGGAGGTGTTACATAGCCTATGATTTCATCATCCTTTGTATAATTCTTATGTACAGTATGCTGCATGTTTGATCACGATTCGCCTCGTGGCTTCCATAGTGACCAGGCTTGCATGTTCTACCTGACTCCCCCCTTCTCTCCTTATAGTAGAGTAAGTCGTTCTTTCTGTTGTTCAGAGCAGGACTGTCAACTCTTCCTCCCCTGTGCCTTCATTTCCGCGTCCTTCTTACAAGTTGAATCAAGCTCTGTCGGCCCCTTTATAATGAGCTCAGTCTCTGCATTAATTGCCACATAGATCTACTCCTCATTTTGTTCACATCTCTGTCCTCCCCTGTATAGTGTATTATTATTTTTGTGAGTGCTTAGGAAGTCTCCAACCATCTACAGTAGCTGCTGTATAATTTGAGTATAAGTGGTTACCATTTTTCTTGTGCTGTATGGCCTAAGGTGTTAATTCGTGGGCCTGGTAAGGTTTTTGTGATTCATGTGGAGTTTTTGATGTCGGCCATTATTAATAATATTTTGTATTTGTAATAATATACCTTGCATTAACTGAGCATTATCCGGTTTTCTCATTTTATCAGGGCTGACTTAGATAAATTTACTCTTGCTAATTTCGTGTTAATAGAGGCTATTGCAGTTAACCATATATTTAACCTGTTTTTTGCCATTACATTATCCTTATGAGTCCTGAATATTTAGTTGTTAGTTTGAGCATTAAACTTTAACTTGTAATTTTACCTAACTCTTTTGTTTTGAACCTGGAACTTTGCAGGACAGTAGTGATTTTAGTATTCTCATCTGAAGTGTTCATTATCTCTCTCTGTTCCGTAACAATATATATATATATATATATATATATATATATATATATATATATATATATATATATATATATATATATATATAATACACACACACACACACACACACACACACACTAAAGCTTGTCCGTAAAAATTTGTGGGACTAACTAAAAGCCTTTCCATCGCAAAATGTTTGCAAACACCTTTATCTTTGTTGATTTTAGCCTATTTTCTCACGTCATGATTTCCGAAAATTTCGCGCGTTTGTATCTGCGTGATCGCCAAAATTTTTGTTTGGAATTTTTCTTTCGCTCCCTGGACATACCCCGACTTAATGCAAAAGAATTAGGTTGATACCTCTTACCGTTCTCGTGAAAGAACAAACAAACGCACAGACAGACACACGCGTGTCATGATTTCAGACAATTTCGCGCCTTTTCGTCTCGCGCAATCGCCAAAATGTTTGATATTTTTTTTTATCCTGGACTTGCCCTGACCTAATGCAAAAAGAATTTGGTCGATCTCTAGTATCTAGTATCGTTCTTGTGGACGAAACGAACAAACGCACAGACAGACACACATACACAGATGGACTTTATTAGATAGGTGTGTGTGTGTGTGTGTGTGTGTGTGTGTGTTGAGAGAGAGAGAGAGAGAGAGAGAGAGAGAGAGACCTTTACTGAGAGAAAGTGAAACTGGCTGTGTTCTTGTAAAGTGTCGATAAAGTTTTCAGTGCAACGATTATAAGTAACCTACAAACGTCCTTAGTGTATAATAATTATGTCTAACGCAGAGTTTGATAATAATGAGCATGCTTTTTTTTTCTTTTGAAATGTAGGGATTCAAGCAGTATGCTCTCCCTTATTCGAGAAAACAGAAACTTGTACTGAACGTGTGTGTGTGTGTGTGTGTGTGTGTGTGTGTGTGTGTGTGTGTGTGTGTGTGTGTGTCACCAGTTAGGGCAGCTGTGCCAGCCTGATAATTCAAGTGTCAAAAGCTGAAATTCAGTTGGTGCATAGTCATAGATCTTTGCCTGATGCACCTAACTATATATTTCTTTTCCCTCTGAACCACTTCTTGTGACAAAGGGTAATGGTAGATGAGGAAACACACCCAGATGGAACACACCCTCTGTTGGTTTACTGTATATAATGATGAGATAAATATTATTAGCTGCGTCCTTGCCAAGCTACTGTCCCGAAAATAAATTATCTCATGATTTTTTTGCTTTGTGCAACTCACACTGTTACGCGTTAATCTGACGTGTTGCAAGAACTCTGTTGGAGTGTGTAATCCTTCACTGCAAGGTATCAAAGAGGAAATTGATCCTTACTAGCACCCTCATCAAAACAACACACCTATACCCACACTGTCGCACACAGTGACACCGACACCCACACCCACACTGTCACGCACACGCACACCCTCTCCCACACATACACCCACACTGTCACGCACACGCACACCCTCTCCCATACATACACCCAAATTGTCGCGCACACTCACACCCACACCCACTCCTACGCTACACCTACATCCACATCCATAGTGACGCACATACTCACACTCACATCCTTACCCACACCTATACCCACTCTTACACCCACACTCATACTGAAGCACACACTCAGCCAAACCCTCACCTACACACGTACACCTACACACACCCATACTGACGCACACACTCACACCCACACCCTCACCCACACTGAAACCCTCAGCCTCACCCTCACCAACACCTTCACTTGCACCCACACCCACACCCACACCCACCCACCCACCCATACACACACACACACACACACACACACACACACACACACACACACACACACACACACACACACACACACACACACACACACACACACACACACACACACACACACACACACACACACACACACACACACACACACACACACACAATTACACCTACACCCACACCCACATCCACACTCACATACACACCTCACCCACACCCACATCCACACTCACATACACACCTCACCCACACCCACATACACACCTCACCCACACCCACATCCACACTCACATACACGCCTCACCCACCCACCCACTCACACCCTCACCTACACCCAGAGCCTCACCCACTCCCTCATCCTCATCCTTGCTCTCACCCATGTCTCATCCACACCCACAGCCACAGCCAGACCCACACCAACACCCACATCCATATTCACAACTCCACCCTCATTCCCACGTTCACCCATATCCACATTCACATCCATATTCATATCCACACCCTCTCCTATACCTACTCCCTCAACCTCAGCCTCACCAACACCCTCATCAACCCCACACCCACATTCACACCCACATTCATACCCACATCCTCACTCTCGCCCTTACCCACAACCAAACTCATACTCCATACCTACATCACCCTCACCAACACACACACACACACACACACACACACACACACACACACACACACACACACCAAACTCCACAATCACATTCACACTCTTACCCACACCCTCACCTTCACCCACGCCCACACCCATCGTTTTTCCACACTACCTAATGAGGCAGCGACACAGGTCCATAATAAAAGTGTTTTTGCAGCTTGTCAGTGTTCAGTGGGTTGTGTCAAAATTGTGGTGAGAGAATAAATTGACGTAGTTTGAATGCCCTTCCTGATGATACCAAATTTATGTTTATCCTCTTGTAAATATAATTCTCGTGACTGTGATTTTGGGATTGACCTGAGAGAATCCACCACTCCGACAAGCGCACTCCATCATGTGGAGAGGATTTATCTGGAACCTGGATCGTCTAAATCGGTCTATACCTGCAGCCTGTACGGTAGAGTGTGAACAAACAAAAAAACAGACAGGAAACTCTCATCCTGGCTCAGCAGTGTAAAACCTTCAATTACGCCTTCAGGAATGCATAGTTTGAAATTCTGAAAAAAAAGAAAGAAAATGCTTAAGTAACACATTACTATTCTATAAACCTTCCAACGATGTGTGTAGGACCACTGTAACCTTATTAAGAAACAAGCGTCCACATCACAGGTATGCAATGTGTCCGAGAAAGCATGATTGTATTTTTGACCTTTTTTCGGCTGCATTTTACTCATTTTGGAAAGCGAGGGGCACTGCAGGAAATCGTTTTTCATAACCATTTCGTAAAGTTTTGCTATGCCATGAAGCTTTGGCGCTTTGTTCTTGACTACCGAAAGTGTTTTTGACGTTTGTCAGCGATATTTGGGTCTTTAATGGTAAAAGTCAAGTGTCACTGGATGGCGGTTTCCATGACAGTTCCAGCATAGTATGTCATGCTAAGATAGTTCAATAGCTAAGAAGAAAACCAAGTTCTGGTGTTCCTCAATCAGGAAAATTTTGCAAGATATTTATGGGACATGAATTAGTTTACTCACCAAATTTAGGCGGAAGCATTGAGTTTTTTGTCCGCCGCGCTTGCTCAGACAATAACATATAAGATCGTCCAACTTTGATGTTCATTATGACACTTTTTGATCTTTTTCCAGCAATATGATGGTGAATTTTGATAAATGCCACTCAAGTTACACCTTCTGCCTTTCCAACGGCTTGGCATAGATGTGCGTATGTCCACTGTAGCTTTAATTTATGAATATGCTGTTAAATTTGCTGTGCCTCTCTCTCTCTCTCTCTCTCTCTCTCTCTCTCTCTCTCTCTCTCTCTCTCTCTCTCATTCTGTGTGTGTGTGTGTGTGTGTGTGTGTGTGTGTGTGTGTGTGTGTGTGTGTGTGTGCGCGCGCGCATAAACCGGCTGATTCACTGTGTTACTGCTAATACAGACTGCACTGGGTGGGTGGGTGGGTATGTGGTGGAAAACACTGTAGGTCTGTCAGGGATAAGTAGGTCCACGGTGGGAATAGGTCTGAGGTGGAAAATGAGTCCACGGAGGATAAATCTCTGGGGAAATGAGCCGAAGTGCAAAAACATGAGTCCAGCTGGTAAAAATATGTCCACGGATGGATTACGTCCATCTGGGGAAGTAGGTCCACAGGTGAATTAAGTCCCTGAGGAAAATGGGCCTGAGTGATGACAGATCCATGGGTAAAACAGGTCCACGGAGGATTTAGGTGCACAGGAGAAAATGGGTCCATGCAGAGTTTTAGTGTTTCCTCATGGGGAGAAAATATGTCCATGAGGGAGAAAAAAATAAAAAAAGGTCATAGCGCAAACTGGGTCTATGTCGGGATTTAGTGTCACACGTGAGGAGAAAATGCGTTCATGAAGGTAAATGAATCCATGAAGAAAATAAGTCTAAGGGGCAAAATAGGTTCATGAGGGGAAAATACGTCCATGAGAAAACTAGGTCCATTGTGGAAGATATGCCCGAGGCGGAAAAGTAGGTTCATGGTGGACGGTGGGTTCATGGGAGAAAATAGGTCCATAGGAAGATAGGTTCATGGGGCAAACTACTGTGTGTCCATGGGGAAAAATAGATCCTTGGGAAAAATTAGGTCCATAAGGGGAAAAAATAAGTCTGTGGGGGGGAATTGGTCACTGAGGGAACAACAGGTCTATGGGGGAAATACATGCGTGGGGGTTGACCTCTAGAGGGTGTAGCCGGAGACAGGCTTGTTTATGAGTATTTTCTACGACATCCAGTTTGGGTTGTCAGTCTGATGCTTTACCTTACATGGTGGTGAATATTGAGAAAAACTACTGAAGTAACACCTATTACTTCTTCTCCCTCTCAAACAAAAAAAAAAAAAATCAACAATGTGTGCATGTCATTTAGTACTTTCTATAATTAGGCTACGCAGTTAGGGTGCTCAAGTTGCCACTTTTTTCAGCAACATGGTGGCGATTTTGGGGAAGAGTCAATTAATTTGCACGTATTACTTTTACTCATAAAACTTTAGTGCTTTCAAAATAACTCAGTTTTGGTGCTGTGCTTACTGAAATGAAAATATATTAACTTGCGAATTTTAGAAAGGGATTATGAAATGACAGAAAAAAGGCATATCATCGCCATAATGACACTCCCACACAGGAACAACGATGCTCACCTCAAAGAAAGAGATGCTCTCCCATCGCAAAGCAAGTAGCAGAAAGCTTGTACAGAGTGCATACCTCTGCCAGCTCCAACAGAATTAATGATTTACTTTTGTAATTCCCCTTTCCTACCAGACAACTGCTTATACGGTCTCACATAGTTAATCAGTTCTAGAGTTTTAGCTTGCCCTGCAACACAGTGTCAGAGAGCGCATACCTCCAACAAGACTGATAAAATTTATGATTTTTTGCATCAAACCCCGGAATCCCCTCAAAATTTAACAAGAAGCGGTGCCAAGGCACAGCAAACCTGTCCCCGGCAGTCATTTTAGTGCTGACGTATAAACACAACAGGATATCTAGTCAAAAATGCCACATATCATATTTGGAGTAAATCGGGTGAAAACTGACGATTTTATGTCCATTTAAATTTTACGCCCGATCCACCTGACACTAACCCCCTTACCACTAACTGGGGGTGACCCCCCTGATGTAACGAGGCGTGTAATAAGATGCAGATTTGAAAGATGCTCCTTTGGGTTTTAGTTTCATGTCAATATGACGAATTTGAAGGGAGTTATGGCGAAAAAAGTTTTTTTTTTTTTTGGGGGGGGGGGACTCACAACTTGGGCCTTGGCTCATTTTGGCCCAAAATTCAGTCGGTGATCAGTAGGTCATAGCCCATCATACCTGTAATTTTAGTCCAAATCGCACCAGTAGTTTTCGTGTAAAGTTGTTAACAGACAGACAAACAGACAAACAAACAAACAGACAAACAGAGTGAAAACAATACCCGTTGGAACTTTTCCTTTGCCCACTGCCCACTTGTCCACCACATTTCACTAAAATCCGATATCAGTTTTATGAATTATCTGGTACAAAGAGAGACACACGAGTGAATACTGTTACATAACCTACTCCAGCTTTGTTGGCGAGGGTAATGAGACAACCTGAATAAAAGCTTGACTATTTCAATCCAGCTACTGAAACGTTCCATCACCGGGCTAACAATGGACAGAGTGCTGTGGTCCATCCCCAGTACCAGCACTTGAAACTTACTGTTTTTTACTGCGCTGCTTATATCACACTATGCTGACAACTTCAGAACACTATTAGAGGGGCACTCAGTGGAGTGCATCTCTCCAACAAGGGCAACATAATTTTTAAACCACTCCTCATCATGGGTTAGGGTTTCTCATCGCTGATTAGGCTTTCACAAAAACTGTTATCAGGAACCAGAATCTGTAATACGCTCCGGATCGGTCCCAAAAGTTAATCAACTGTTCCTTGGGACATAGGATATCTACCCACCAAATTTGGTCCAAATCTTTCTTTTAGTTTTTGAGTAATCCTGCTAACGGACAAACAAATTTGAGAAAAACAAGACTAGAAAGCACTCATAGACAGCATACCTCAGCCAATGTCATTGTCGTTAAAAAGGATCCGTATTCAGATCCGAATCGGCCCCAAAATTTAATCAATCCTTTCTTGGTCCATGACCCACCTTCCCACAAAATTTCATTGAAATTCATTGAGAACCTTTGGAGGTATTGTGCGGAATACTCTGGATCCGGATCCGGATCCGCCCCCAAATTTAATCATTTCTTCCTTGGCCCATGGCCCACCGTTCCACAAATTTCATCAAAATCCGTTCATAACTTTTTGAGTATTCCTGCTAACAGACCCGTGGATATAGGATCAGGGTCTGGATCCGCCCAAAATTTAATCAATTCTTTCCGGGTCCATGACCTACCTTTTCACAAAATTTCACTGAAATTCATTGAGAACTTTTGGAGATATTTTGCGGGATACTTCGGATGCGGATCCGGATCTGGTTCAAATTTTAATAATTTTTCTTTGGCTCATTACCCACCCTTTCACAAAACTTCATCAAACTCAGTTCATAACTTTTTGAGTAATCCTGCTAGCAAACAGACAAACAAACAAACAAACAAACGCGGGCATTAAACATAACCTCCTTGGCGGAGGTAACAAACAAGCAAGTCGGTAGGCGATGATGGCCGGCTCTATGCAGGCCATTGCGGTTCAGCCTGTGTACATAAAGGAGGACGCCTAGAGTCTAAAATACCATCTCTCACCTCTCTTTGGATACAAACTAAACCATCCAGACGTCAGAAACAACTCGATACCAGCATAAACACAATAAACATCAAAAAATAAAGAATAAAAAAATAAATATTTTTTATTATAAAACCTCCCATATTATATACTGATTTTTTTTTTTAATACACATAATATCTAGTATGACACTGTGCCAAGGCCGGAAGTATGAAGATGTAGAAGGGAGAAGGGCGTTTCAGAAAAGTATTTGTGACTGGTTAAAGATATGCATGACCTGGTGAGAACTCGGGTCAGAAGTAGCGTTGGTGTGACACGAGTTTCCGGTAAAAGTTAGGCTACATCAGAGATCCTTGTTGAATCCCTATATCTTCGACTTGTTAAAGGATGTTCGGGGGAGAGGCATCAGTGAAGAGGCTCCATGGGTTATGTTGTTTGCAGATGATATTGTACTGATAGATGCCACCAGAGAGGGAGTAGAATGGAAATTGGAGGAGTGGAGATAGAGACTGATGGATAGAGGACTTAAAATTAGTAAGAGAAAGGCTGAATATCCATGCGTTAATGTAAAAGAAGAACAGGGAAATGTGAGTTTGCAAGGAGAAAAGCTGAAAAGAATTGGGATATTCAAGTATTTGGGCTCGAATATAACAGGTGACGGCTGAGTGGATACAAAAATTAACCATAGGATACAGGCAAGATGGAGAAACTGGAGGGATATGTCAGGAGTGTTATGTGATAGAAAAATCAGCGCAAGAGTGAAAGGAAAAGTATATAAAACAGTGATAAGGCCTGCAATGATATACGGTTCCAAAACTTGGCCCATAAAGAAGTCTCAGGAGTGAAAGCTTTAGGTGACGGAGATATAGATGCTGAGACGGATGGATGGGGTCACGAGAATTGATAAGATCAGGCATGAGAGAATTAGGGGGAAGATTAAGGTTGTGGAAATATCAAAGAAGGTGCAGGAGAGGCGACTACAATGGTATGGACATGTAATGAGAACGAATGAGGACTGCGTGGGTAGCGGGGTGATGGGCATGAAAGTGGAGGGTAAATAGAGAAAGGGTCGGCCGAGGACACGGTTGATGGACTGTATACAGCGAGATATGAGAGAGAAGACTATAGCAGGGGTTGCATTTGAACACAGAGGAGAATGGAGACGACTAGTCAGAAGCAGTGACCCCATATAAACATGGGCAAAGCAACGGAAGAAGAAGACACATATCTGGTCATTTCAAACCATTTCAGCACCATTGAATTTTTGAGGGGGTCGAAAATGTGGATATTTCTTAGTGTAATGTTTTTTCTCTCATTTGCTTAGTTTTCACTGGCGTGTATGCAGTCATTTTGCGAAATATTTCGCACTTCAATGCGAAGCACAGGATGGGTTTAGGAAGCTAAAAATTGCATTGCCAGGTGTGCCAGACGTTTCTTTTCAATTTGGTAAGAAATAATCGATTTTCGATATTTGAAAAAATGGTGCCTGGGCCAGCCACTGGGTCTCAGAGATTTCCGGACCCAAGGCCATGGAGGGGCTAAGCAGGTCGTTGCTAGGAAACGAGTAGTTGTCTAGCAACCAAAATCTTGCAGATACAACTAGGTTATAGGCTGGTCATTGTGTCCAGGTTTTTTCAGAATTGGCTAATTCTGAAGGGTAGAAGTGCCTGCCACAATTAAACAAGCCTGCTAGGGATGCTGCGAACAGCCTTCACAGGGTTGCCACTAGAAAACAAGAGAAGCGAGGGGAAAAATGAATGAAAAACTTCCAATAGAGACTGACCTTAAGATTATGCCTAAAGAAGTCAGAGGTTTGACCGCCCATTAGTAATGCCTCTACAGCTCAAAACGTGAAAAGTACAGAAAAAAAAAATCGCATTTTCAGCCGTTGCTAGGCAACGAGTAGTTGCCTAGCAACCAAAACCTTGCAGACACAACTAGGCCATAGGCTGGTCGTTGCATCCAGGTTTGGTCAGAACTGGTTTATTCTGAAGGGTAGAAGTATCTGCCACAATTACAATGAAGGAAAGAAAAAATACAAGAAAGAAAGAAAACGCAACTAATAATAAGCGCAGCATGGGGCTGGCCAACAGGGCTGAAAACCTTATGCTCCTTGTCGGAGAGAACAAAGCCAAGGATCATGACAGTAACTACTTATTACATTATACCCATCTAAACTACTCCAATAATGTTTACATATCCATTTATTCTCTCCAACAAGGAGGGTATGTTTTCACCCCTATTTGTTTGCTAGTTTGGTCTGTTAGCAGGATTACTCAAAAATTAAAACAGGGATTTGGGCCAAATTTGGTGGGTAGATAGCCCATGTCCCAGGGGCCAATCGATTAACTTTGGGGTATATCTGGGTCGTATTACAGATTCTGGGTCCGGAAAACACTTTTTGCGAAACCCTAATTAGTGAAGAGAAACCCTAACCCTTTATGAAGAGTAGTTTAGAAATTACGTTGCCCTTGTCGGAGAGATGCACTCCACTGAGTGCCCCTCTAGCTTTCATATGTGTTCATTCATTTCCATGTGTGTGTGTGTGTGTGTGTGTGTGTGTGTGTGTGAGTGTGTGTGTGTGTGTGTGCTTTTTGTGTGTCATAAATGTTTGTATGAACAGAACGTTAGTGATAAATTTAAATCACACTGGCAAATGATTGCAAGTGTTGAGATTTTATTCATAGGAGCAAAAATACATTCAGGGAAACTGAAATTGGGGGAATGCAGGAGATGTAAAGGGTGAAGTGAGGAAGGATATGAAAGGATAAGGTCTCCTCTCCTCCGTTCAGCGCTTCTCACCATACCACTATCTTTTCCGTCCTCTTTTAGTGTAGGATACTCAAACCACTTATTATATGTATGTATGTCTGTATGTATGTATGTATCTATCTATCTATCTATCTATCTATATATATATATATATATATATATATATATATATATATATATATATATATATATATATATATATATATATATATATATATATATATTAATAGATAATTAATGGAGGAAGGAAAAACAAAGGGAAAAAAAATAAGACCATGTGCCTAAAGGCATCCTCCATTTATAAAATATTTATAACAACTGGATTTGAATTGAAGTGGATTAATTGTTTGTGGGAAACAACTCCCAGGAAGTGAATTCCAGAGAGTAGTAGTTATGGGGATAAATGAATTTTGATAAGCAGAGGTTCTGCACTGCAGGGGAGAGAGTGTGAATTCATGGGCTCTCCCAGCTGCCCGAGTATTTTGGGAGAAAATGTGAAGGGCAGGAACAATTGAAGCCAGTTCGTCAGAACACTTACAGTAAAAATATCTATAAAATAATGCTAAAGAACCAACATCTCTACGTACTGATATTGGAGGAAGGTCTTGCGTGATGGCAGGATTATTGATTAATCTAATGCCTTTATTGAATTTTGTCCAACTGCCTCAGTGCAACCACTCCACGTCCACTCCACAGTGGTGAATAGTATTCGATCTGAGAACGCACATGACTTTTGTATATTGTGGCCATCTGCTCGCCAGTGAAGAACTCACGAACTCCGTACATAAGTCCCAATTGATATGGGAATATTGACATCATTTGAAAATATGTGAGAGTCTAAGGGATTCTTTCTGTTGGAGAAATGAATGTATTTAGTTTTCTGAGCATTAAATGAGACCAGATTTGTTTGTCCCTATTGATTAATTTTAGAAAGGTCCTGGTTCAGAGAAATTGCTGTCTTTATTTGGGAATTTATAAGATTAAATTGTGTAAAGGAGGTACTAAATGTGAAAGAACTATGAAGGGTCGAGTCATCAGCATAAGAGTGTATTGGGTTGCGAGTGACAGATAGGAGGTTATTTATATGAATGAGAAAGAGGGTTGGCGCCAAAACTGATCCCTGAGGTATGCCAGCATTTATGGAATGAAACTGAGAATAAATACCATCCACCATGACCCGTCTCTTTCTATTATGAAGGTAAGAAGAAATTAGAGGAACCAGTGATGCAAGGGCATAGTGTGACATCTTAGACAATAAGGCCTGATGCCATACACTGTCAAATGCTTTTGATAAATAGTGCTATTGTGTGTTTCACCATGATTACTACGAGTAGTGCCTGCCAGCAAAAGTTTCCTGGACGAACTAATAGCCTTTCCATCACAAAATGTTTATAAACACCAATACCTTTGTTTCCATACCATCATTGCGCCCGCAATGACCAATTCTGACCAGAAAGTCGAAAAAATCATTTCTGCATATTGTCGCGTGTAGCGGTTTCCGACAAAATCGTCCCGTCGCGTCGCGTTCGATCGCCAAAATTTTTGGTTTGTATTTTTCTGACATTCCCTGGCATTACTCCGACCTAATGCAAAAAGAATTAGGTCGATATCTTATGCCGTTTTCGTGAAAGAAATGAACAAACGCACAGGCAGACATAAACATACAAAGCTTGACTTTGCTATTTAGATATGCCAAAAATAAAAAAAATAAAAAAGGAAGAAAACAGTGTTTCATGAAACAACTGGTCATGATGGAAACTCTAAAATCCCGTGGCAGTTCAGGTATAACACTACTTTCTAGCCTTAACACCAACTGCAGTTACCCTTAAAAAATTAGGTAATGGACCCTACAGGGCAGCGCCAGTTGTGTATTAATGCAAGAGCGACCCTGCAATGGAACATTCTAGGCAATGAATTTAACCTGAGCATATACTTTTGCTCCTATCTAACAAAAAGAGGAACAGATGTTCTAAGCAGTGTCCAGCCACACATTGATGTTCGAATGTCTTAGTAATGCATATGACTGCACTTTCTAGACCATAAATTCAGATCGAGCACAGCTTACATCCGTCCTGCTTGCGTCATCATTGACCAGTTTTCCTTGCAGGTGAGTGAGGCATAGTCATGTGCACGTAGGACTCTGGCTGCCTCGTATAACATATGGTCTATTTAGAGCTCATGAGGAAAGCACGTCGCTAATGAGGAAGCTTTGTGCGGCTACGTGCGTCCCGACATGCCCCTGAGATGTAGCCACTAACACACCTCCATGGCCTCTTTATACAGTGACGTGCGCGTGTCCTCCTAAGAGCTCCTGGTTGTCAAGGGGACATACTGATGAGGCAGGAGCATAGCAGGTGAGGAGCAAGTCACTCTCACTCACAGTTCCGTCTTTCCTCATATCCCATGACATTCTGATAATTGTTTTCCATTGAACCATTTAAGACACAGTACAATAAACATTCACCAATAGTCTTTCTTTTCTCAAATCCAATTCAAAACTCTTCCAGGCTTATACATTCTCGCGGGCCCTTCTTTGAAAAAAATATATATACTCTAGAATTTAACTTCCGTTGTTCAGTAAGAAGCCATACAATAATAATTAGTTTCCTTGTAATCTGAGCTTTTCCTTCATTCCTCATAACCCGTTTGTTTTTGGAGTGCACCTTCCTTGCAACAGTACTGAGACTACATGAAAAATGTGTGTGGCGCTTCTCAGCATCCGGAAAGATGTCTCACAGGTGAGCTGATCATTTCTTTGTATTCATTCCCACGCTGTTCTTCAGAACATTGAGACAAATATGTATGTAATTACTTGCAGATACTGTGAGGTATTCCGTTGTAACTGAACATTTAATCCCATCTTTCACTCATACAATCCATGCATTCACTGGAACATTTTAGATCCATCTCCCACTTATAGTATATTGCTGGCCTTTTCTTATAACCTTCAAAACACTGCCAGGTCATTAAAAAGTGGTTGTGTTTGGCCTGTAGATATGTTATTACCCTGAAATATGATTTTCTTCTTCATCCATTAATTTTTATGTGGTTCTGAAAACCTATTCCTTGCAGCTTTAAGAACTCGTGAAGCAACTCGTGTAGTCCATCTTAAGGACCATGTACAAAAGTTCCTTCGTGCATGGGTCATCTTTTTTATAGCTCTCATTTTTAATACGGCTTCTAGGACGCCCTCTTCTTTCCAACTACAGAAACGATGTTAAGATAAATCTGTGTGTGGCCTATCAGAGGTACCAAACGAGATGTCTCCCCTTCTCTCCTGTTCTCGGACCCTCTCACCTGCCACCCAACAGCGCCCCGTCCCTAGCACAGTCTTCCCCCGAGCTCCTTAACTATTCCTGACCCACTAGCACATCGGAATGCACCTCACTGTGGGGACTCTTGTCTTCGCCTCGGTAGTTGCGACTTGTGCTGACGTTATCTCTCACTCGGACCTCCTCTGACAGTTGCTGACAAGTTTATGATCCCGGAGCCTGCGTGTCCACCGATAACAACAGAAGGAAGCTCAGATCGCAACATGCCGTCACGAAAAATCTATGGTTCGTTAGGGAAGCTGGATATGTTAGGGCTGATCTGATGTAGCCTGTAACTACCACTTGCTTATTCCATGGTGGGCATTCGCTGGAAGGCAAACTGAAACGGGAGGGAAGGTTGTACGTGAACCAAGATTACGTAAAAGTATAATGTAGTAATTAGAAAAATGCGTGTGCATCTGAATGCAATGAAAAACAATGGGACACAGTCAGACAAAATACGTGTTGAATGGCATTCTGGGACGGAGTATAAATGATCCATGGATAGGCAGAAACCAATGGCTGGAAGACACACTGACTTGAAATGAAGGGCTGTAGGTGAGTCAGAGTTGGGTAAAACAATATATGCTGGAAGATGGATCAGGGAGGAATGATGGGCTATAGAGAAGCTAGGATTAGGTGGCTAAATATATAGAACACTAGCAGTCTGAGTAGGATATAGTAAAGGAATGTGAGTGAAGTAAAAATAGGTAAACTGATAATATGATGTTGGCTGGCAGAGGAAATGGAATAAAGAGCCAGGAAACTTGGTTTGCATTAAGAAGGCCAAGAAATTCGTGTATTCTTATCTAATTCTACTGGGAACATTACACAAGCGCATAATAGAATTAATCTCCTACGCTCCTCATGGGGCAATGTAGGATTGGATGATGGATGGATGTATTGTTTCTTACATGTTAAACTATCAGTCTTTCTGTCTGTCTATTGTCTACTGTCCAGCGAGAGGTGGCCCAGGCAAAAAGTCTTGCAGGTATTTATATCCTTATCACAACTCAATAACAGCACCACGATGCCCCTTCGTTTTGTTCGTGGGAACAAAATTTGACTAATATTCCACCTCTTTTTCTCATTTACCTTTTCTGGTTAATATTCCTAAGCTGAGTGAGGCCTGTTATGCATCTCTGGCCACAGCTGATGCTCCTTGATAACGTCCGTCAGGGAGAAAAGTGAAGGACATAGCCTAAGTATAAAGTACAACACAGTGGAATAGGAGGCCAACATTTGTCCCTGAATATACTCTTGCACTCTTTCCCTTTACCTTAGTCTTGTTTATTACTTATACTTTTTCTAATTACCCTTTCACCCAGAACACATTACCCTTCTTCACACAGTCCATAATGCCCATTTTGTCCCTCTACTCACTCTTGGTCCACCTCATCTTCTTGCAACCACTGTTCCCTCCCACATTATCCCCACATACTCCGCCGCCTTGCTCTTGATCTGCCTTTTCTTCAAGCCAGCTTATTCTCCTTCACTCATCGGGTCTTGCTTTCACCCTCTTTTTTAACCTCGTAGAAAAAAAAATGTAGCCCTGCTTTTAACCCATTGCGTACTGGGACTTCTGTTTCAATAAATTCCGAAACTGAAATAAAATGGTCTGAAGGTAGAAGGAAAGAAGTGCGGCTCTGGGATGAAACTGATAAAATCAGTTTACCTAACCAGTAATGGCATATTTACCACAAAATGAACCTCTTTGCTACTACGTGACTCTGCCAAGCTGAAGAAAAACGTCTGTCGGTTATAAGAATAAAATATAAAAAACGCAATCGTACTGAAAGGGATAATGGAGTTGGTCCTAATTCCTTCTCTGCCCGGGTTCTTGCCACAACCAGACTATTTTATCTATTTCAGCATGAGTTGTTTGGCGGTGAAGGGCTGATGAAGGCTATACTCGATCCCTCAATTCCAAAGTCTCCCAAGACCTGAACAAAATCGTTTAATGGCAACAAAAATAAAACAGTCATGGTACTGAAGAAGTTAAGATGATACCAAAGCGATAATACAGGGTGTTTTAAAGGTCAGTCTCGTAGGAAAAAACTAAACCCCAGACACAAAAATGTTGCAATAATCTTTTGTATCATGTTCCTACTGACATAGCCTATTGAGGTGGGAGGTTCGGAACACCCTGTACCAGTTTATCAAGTAAGTGGAACCGGTACTAGTGGAATATCCATCACCGTCCATAACTCATCGTCCGTACACTCTCAACATAGCCTTCAGTATGCTTTAGTATGGGTGTTAATTTATATTGCTATTAAAATTCAAATCTTTAGCTTTTTACATCTGTTAATGAAGGAGGTTAGAAACATACTCTGTTCTCCTCCGGCACGAAAAATATTACTTTAGGTGAATAAAAATTCTCTCTCTCTCTCTCTCTCTCTCTCTCTCTCTCTCTCCCCTAATGAACAGCGGTGTAGCAGGAGGTCTCTTCCTGCCGCCCCAGAACGTGAGCGAATTACTGATGACGGCAAGGGTGTCGGTGGTGGTGGGAGATGGAGCTCACAGATACCTCAAGGAGGGCTATATAGAAGGTGGTGTTGATAGAAGCTTTACCAGGAAGGATGGATGGATGTGGGAGATTATAGTCCGTGGCGAGCAAGCGAGCGCCATGTTATCACAATTTCCCTCTAATAAAAAATTATAGACGGAATCTGCGAGATTTAATTGCTAGAGTAGATGCAAAAAAAAAAAAAAAAATCAGAGTTACGAGGGAAAATCTTTTTAAATTGATGTCGTAACTGGGGCGTTCACCGATTAGAGCCAATCACTCCCTAGGAACTCTCGAGACTCCAGGGGGTTCCAACCCATTTATGGGTAAGTCTTTTGTTGATAAAATTTATTGCATGAGTGTATCACATGCAGAAAGACTTTCAACTCTACTGCACATAAAAGTAAAGTTACTGGCTTCTGCTTAGCGTGATGGTAGGGCCGGGCTGGGCTGCCCATATCCATACTTAACTGACAGTAAACATCGCTCGCTCGTAATCATGTGGGATTAACATTCTCAAGTCCCTACGACACCCACTCTGTTGAATATAACGGTCTGGTATTAGATGGAGTAAAATACTTGATAAGACGCGACAATGGCTGCGTTAATTGTGACTTTTCCCACTTATTCTCGGAAGAAGAAATCGTCTGGCATTAGATGGAAAAAATACTGGATAAAATGTAACTACGAGTGTGAGTGTTAGCCCATCTAATGAGGGTGGTGGGGTGAGGTGCCATCCCATGACAATACTGACATACAGTAGCTATACGGCTCTGCTGCTTGATGATGCAAACACCCCTCAGCTTCCTCCATATCCACTGAAAGGTGGATGATGGACTGCAAGAAAAGGCAGCTTCAGCCTGCAATCTACTGGGTTTACTATATGAGTGGCAAGCTTAATGGTTTCCTGTAACCCAGAAAATCATATACAACGCTGGGTGGTAACCAGATAACCAAATAACAGGGTGATGTGGAGCCTACTATGGTACCCCTATTAACTGGGTGGACAGACGCTAATGCGGCAACCATCCAGGAACCAAGCATCCACACTCTTCCTGTATCTCTTTGTAGTGAAGCGTTGTCTTCTGCAAAGAAACATCGGTTCTTTGGACGGGACAGCCATGCAGGATCTGTTGCTTGCCTGCGGCTGACAGGTCTGGTCGGCCAGACAGACCGGGGTTGTTCAACAACAACAACAACGTTTAGATGGACCTGGGGTTACAACTACTAACACTACTACAAGGATGAATAGGAGAGATAGTGTGTAGGATGTCATACTGAGCTTAGACTGTTGGAGAATTTACTCTGCTTTCTCATTACGATGGATGTTTGCACAATTATTAGATAAAGTATAGTATATGAAAATATGCCCATAGTTTTATATCACTTGCTTTATCTTACTTGCAACCACTGTGTGCGCTGAAGATCCCTTGGGATAAGGAAGTACGAACTCTAATCTACAGTATATTCTTTGGAAATGCTTAGCGTAGCATATATGAATGTGTATACTGTAGTGGCTGGCTTAGCGTGGTGGAGAAGGGTATTCATGAGTGAGTTTCAGGTTAGCAGGGGGTGTGGACTGATTGATTGATTGTATTGAAATCTGGCGGCGCAACTGCCGAGGTCATATGTCGCCGGAGGAGGCGTGGAAACCCAAGAAGATGTGTGTATATGGTGAGTGAATGTGAGAATGCGACCTATGGAAGGGGTTAAAAGAATTGACAATTGATAGAAAATGAATAGATGAATTATTCAGTAATGAGAATGTCATATAACGGTATTGCTTGTTTACACAAAATATATTAAACAAATTGTCAGTGAAAGTTTTAATGTAGCTAACCAGACACGTCCACACTTCATATCTTTGCTCAACTTCTGTGTTGCCACAAATAAGGAAAATACATGGCAGAATGTAAGGGAACTATTGCAGGTAACTACATGGTAAGAGCTGCACCCCTTTGCTGATATACGGAATGGTCTCTCGCTCACCGTCATTATGAAATATACTTTTGTGTGGATCGCTTGACTTGTGATTTTGGGCAGAGAATTTCGAGTTCTTGAATAATTCGTGGCGTAGTCCACTGGGCAGCCTACTGATATCTGTCTTATTTTAGTGCTTTCTTTTTCCTATTTTTTTAAATCCCTCCCAAGCCACATATTAGCCCAAAACATGGCTATGATGGTGGTGAGTATGGGTACATGTCAGAATAATTCACCGTACGCAAGCATTTCTGCAAGCAGTACATTTTTTAGCACTGACACTCAACATCAGGTGGTGTAAGTTTGATCTCAAACTATGCACTGCACCGTATACTGTCTTGTCTCATCCTGGATACACTACAAGCACTTCCCTGCACTTACCAATAAGTACAAACAGCATACACCATACACAGCAAAATATCACACGTACGTAATAGACACAACACCCAACATGCCAGATACACCCAGAACAAACAACACCCAAATCACTGAGAAAACAGACATGATGAGTAGGCACAACACCCATTCATTCACTCAGTACACATAACATGCTATACAAAACACAGAAAACACAGCACATAGAACACAGCACATAATTATACTGAATAGCAAAACTACACGACACACATAAGACAGTGCACAAAGAAGTGATAGAGGAAGGCTTAGCTTAGTGACTATGGACTCCACGAGGGTCACTGCAGCAGACAGCCAATTTGTGCTAAGTCTCAGTCTTCCTTTAGAATACGCCCTGCCACCGTCTGTGCTCTCTCCAAGCCCCATCTATACTGCCTGCGTGGATGGGCACAAGGGGAAACTAGTGCGTCTGACCGGGCCGACAATCAGACTTGCAGCTCTTCCGGTTACGAGGTAGACGTGTTAACCCTGTACCAGCGGCTGGCCGTCAGTACCCCCCACACAACACCGTACCGTACAGACGAGCCAAAAAACATAGAAGGCACAGCACACAGAACACACGTCACACTGAAAGCAGAACACAGGACACGCGTCACACTGAACACACAGCACACAGAACGTCACACTGAAAACACAGCATACAGGACACGTCACATTGAAAACACAGCACATAGAACACGTCACATTGAAAACACAGCACATTGAACACAGCACACAGAAGATACACACATATGGCCAGGAAACAGCACACAGATGACACAACACACCAAGCACAGCCTCTGACCCACAAGAGAACCCAGCACAACGTCTATCTATCTATCTATCTATCTATTGCCAGACGCCTCAATCCCGTTTGGGGTGGCCACAAACAAATCGCCTCCAAGCGCCCTGTCCCCCATTATTGATTGCGTGAGCCCAAGTATCAAGCACAGCATATGTTAATCTTTGCTGGCTCCCTCACTCGTACTGATGAGGTTGTTACGAGCACCCACTCCTGAAGGACACGTCAGAGAGAGAGAGAGAGAGAGAGAGAGAGAGAGAGAGAGACATACAGACAGATAGACAGACAGACAGACAGACAGACTGATATAGATATAGATATACACTTCTGATACCTATATGAAACCCAGCAAATTAGTCATGCATTTACAGCCAGTGAGGTCTACAATCATTTACGTTAATAATTCTCGAAATTTCATCCAGAATACAGTTGCTAATGCATGTATAACGTATTGAGCAAGGCAAGTAGATGAATGTTAATTGGTTATCGCCATCCTGTATACCAGTTTTTGTCGGGTGTTGCCTGGCCTCTTCCTGAACATATCTGCAGTGCTACTCTGTGCAACATATGCCCAGAGTTTGTTTAATTTCGTTTATTCAACTTCGTTCACGGGAAAAAAAAATGTACTTTGTATTGTCAAAATTTACTCAGTGTCATCCAAGTTTTAGCTGAGACCCTTTGGTAGAGAGTACTGGGGCTGGAGTGATTTAATATGTCTGCCTGTTTGTTACTAAATCTCTTTCGTATTTTGAAGCAATCAGCTAACTTGTTTCTGAATTCAGCCTTTGCCACTAGAGTCAGAGACCGAGACCGAGACCAAGTAAGGTAGAAATGGAATGGGAAACGGGAGAAGGAGGGGATATAGCGATGGTACTTAACCGAGCCAGACTGATATAGGAGTTGTGTTTGGTACCTCTCATTGAGGAAATAATAATGAGGACCGGGGGATGATTAAGTGCATGTAGACTCAAGAGGCTGGCAGGAGAGGTGGAGTGAGGCCGAGGAGCGAGGTGAGCTTGAAGGGCCATAGTGGAACTTGTAATGGAATGACCGACGACCGTTGAATTAAGTTTAAGTGGGTGGCTGTATGTTGGTATATACAATGAAACGTTATGAAACACTAAGACAGTTGGTGAGAGAACATTACGTGGAAAAGAAAGTCCTGGAAGACATGTTGGAATGTATTAAAATTCTTTTTTAATGAAACAGAAGAATTTGTGGAACTGAATGCTAATCGCCCGCCAAAATATGTCGTTGCATAAGGTACAAATTACCCCACAAAAATTTGAAAAAAAAAGTAGAACTCTATGGAATTTAATCACCGCTCATCGCAAAAAGCCAGTCCATATTAAAAAACATATGGCGGCGGGCATTCGGCCGTCATTGACCAAATCCACAACAAAAGTAATAGGCTTCCGCACATCCACAAAGTTACTGTTACCGGAAGGTTTGGTGAAAATTCATCCACAACTTTTCGAGATATGTTGGGAACACACACACACACACACACACACACACACACACACACACACACACACACACACACACACACACAGACGCTGGCAAGCATATTAACTCTCCACCTTGCTAAAGGCGGACAATAAAAATGTACTAACCACCCATCAGCCAGTCTTTTATCGGAAGAGTGTAGAAGTCCAGGGTTAGACTTCTCAGTTCAGGCAGTTAAGGCAAAGTAGTCGCTCGCTGTTCTCTGGGCGGCAGTTTATTAGCAAGTAGCTCCAGCCATACTTCGTACTTAGAGTAATAAAAGGCCACATCTAGTTGAGTCTTATCTTGCTAGACGACCAGGCGAGCATTTGTTGGCTATACGATTACCATCCATTGCAGTAACTAGTTTCCTGCATTACAGGAAACTAATGTAGAGTCACCTGAAGGTAGCACTACTTGGAGTAAGTCGATGATGGGTCCTCACTAACTATACACACATAATGTATATACAAGCGAAGAGTATTCTGTTGGAAGAGGGACTAGGGTGGAATTAAGGCCTGTAGGTGAACTAGGGTAAAATGAAAATGTATGTACAGCGAGGTATTCTGGGATGGAGTGAAGGACTGAAGCTGTGCCACAACGGACTTGAAGGTTATTTGCTGGAAAATTAATGGTTTGGTACAAAATGAAGAATTACAGCTAAATCATTATTGTTGTCATCCCTGGGTCATCTGGACGT
>NC_137053.1:30988084-31065584 GCF_032717465.1 Coenobita brevimanus | reverse complement strand
AATCTAAAGTGATTATTCCTATGACGGTTTTGATGCTGAACAAAGTCTCTGCACGTGGGCTGCAAAAGGACAACAAAACCTTTGTTACCGGCCACATTAGCACATAGGTTCTGGAACATAAAGATTAAGAGTGAGAACGGTAGAAATGGTACGATAAAAGAATGTATGTCGGATGAGGTGGTGGTTAGGATAATAAATAGATCAAGAGTAGAGGATAAAGTGTTTCAATGGTATGGACACTGAGAAAACTCATGTGAACAGGGTAGTGAAAAAGGGTATGAGCTTTTACAAGAGTGAGTTTGAGAGTAAGAGGCGACACACAAGGCCAGGAAGGCGGATAGATATGGAAAGTGAAAGTGAACATCTGTGAGATATAGAAGCTGACGAATCCAAAGAACTGATGAACGTCAAAAATGGTTAGGTGAATAATGCATGAAGATGCACATGGCAAGTGTTGCGTCCTATTTAAAATCCCTTCATTACGATTACAATATACTGTGGTTTATTTTTGCTACTCCCAAATGATTTTATTCAACTTTGGATAGACCTTTCGTTCTGTTGGAGTTAATGAAGACTGTATTTAGCTCCTATAGTTTAAAAATCTCTCCTTAGCTACACAGGCATTATGAATACATTTGTGTGGATTGTTGGGCATGTGAGGTACAGCCCAGAACTCTGAAGCCGCGTACCATGAGCCAGTGCATGTACAGACCGTTTTGGTGGGAACACCTTTGATAGTTCTCCTGTTTTCCTGTTCCTTTTCCTGGATCACTCTTACCCCATGCACTCCTGGGTTATTAACCGGATATGATGATCATTATGACGATGATGATAATAAGTATTCTTCCATTATTCATCCGTTATATATAACGACTTTTAATATTCGTTCTTTCATTGTCACATCAAATTATTTACCGTTTTTAAAGAAATCTGCATTCTCTTGACCCTAGTACATCGATGTGTTCTTTAATTCTTTTTTATAATGTCTCTACACATCTCTTACTCCCGCTATATACCCTCTATATTTCATATGAACTTCTACCTGCCATCCATCCAGTGTATTTCTTTCATCTGTACTTCACTGCTCGTCCTATATACTCCCATATGTTGTTCCAGTTTTGTTTTCCGATAGCTTTGCAATCTAACGCACATCGTTTACATTCTTAACTAAACATTGTCCGTGTGAGTTTCAGAGACTTTAAAACCCTTAGCTCCCAATTTGTAAATCTCATCTGTCTTTTGCGTTTATTCATCTGACTCTCTGGGCGGTCATCTGATCCTTTTTCTCCTGTGCCCCTCTAAACATCCTTTGACACACCACAATCCTATGATCAAAGTCGTCCGTATCATCCTTATCAGTGATATCCAGTTATGCTTCTTTCGACAACCACAATGTCACCCAGCCTTCTTGTAATGCTAATTTCTCTTTGTATCCCTGTATCGAGAACATTAAAGTCATTACTGGCTTGAAATACGATTTCCTGATCCGTATCTTTCAGCCAGCATCCATTGACATTTACCAGTGGCACGTCGAAATGGTCTGGTTACTGAAACAAATAAGTCATCTATTAAAATCATCCATCAAAAACACTTGATATGTTTACATTCGTTCCACCCAATTCATTCCCAAACCTGTCCTTCTCTTCTACACTTTTTGTCTGCGAAAGGTGAAAATGCAGTCATCGCAACCACAGCCATTATCTTACTTAAGATAAAACCTAACAAACATGCAGTTTGAATTTATACATGCAAAATAACTCATTTCCCTCCTCCAGTTTCCATTCCTCAGTTGTCACTCCCTCCTTACCCACTTCACGAGTGCTGCCACCAGACTATTTTCTTTCTTTCTTTTTTTTTTTTTTTTTTTATGTGTGTGTCCGACTTTGAACATAGGCTTCACACCCTGCTCCCAAGACTCAGTAGTCCTCCTGCATACCATACATCTCCACGTGTCACCATTTCGGCGCTAACACCCACTGTCCATACTGAATACATGCTAGGGCTGTCTCGTACAGGACTGGTATATTGGTATTAGCGGGAGTACTTTTACGACATGTCGGCGGGTCTTCAGGTAGAATGGTAAAGTCTGCTTTTATGAAATTCAAATCCTTAAACTGTTCCCTGCCCCAGCGGGGATTTGAACATGGGTCCATTAGAACTGCAGGCCACCTCTGTACCGATTCAGCCACCGCCTCTCACGTGTCACAGAATCCCTGTCATCCCCCTTCATCTTCATTTTGCACAACGCCAACACACTACCTTCCTTCCATGACAAATTTTAATACTTCTGTGCTCTTTCGTTCATTAATGTCTGCCTAAAGTGACTGGGATTCGGGTAGGCACAAAACCCAGCTCTGAGGCGCCTGTACCCTTTTTAGTGGACAAATCCTTTGAAGTTAGTACCCTTTTTATTAGGTAGATTCTGTAAGGTTAATACCCTTTTTTGCTGGTAAATCCTCTGAAGTGGGCAAATCCTTTAAAGTGATTACCATTACCCTTTTCAGTGTGTAAATCCTGCAGGATCAGAAACAACTCCCTCCTTGCTATGACGTGCAGGAATCAACCCAGTCTTGACTCTGCTTGTATACGAGTTGCCAGCGTGAGTGATGATGTAATATACATGTTAATATCCGACACTTTCAGGTGACTCTTCACCACGTGGTAAGCCGAGTACTCTTGTATCTCAGGAAACCACCAATACATAGGACGGTAACTAAATTATTAAAAATTGTCGACATTCCCAATGGAATATAGAACAGTCTTGAGTCAGCTGCAGTACGCCGAAATACTTCTGTACAGACTGCCATGATGATTATAACATACAAGAACATGACATCCCTAAACTTGTTTTCTTGTGTAGTTTGACCTCTGACCTCATAAAGCCCTTTAAAATATCTCCGGTAAATCAGGTAAATGAATACGGTGTCTGAGGGTATTTGCCCAATGAACAACTGTGCTAAGTTTAAAGCAAACTGGTCAGGAAATTAAGGAAAGGAACCAAACTGAAACTCTTTGGAAGAAGAAGGAGAATAAATAAATAAATAAATAAACAGAGCAAAAAAAGTAGGTGTCCACACAGTACATAGTGTGGAAGACGCCGGATGGTTCATTGCGTTAAGGCGCCTCATGGCCTGTAAGGGTTTGCATCAGAGAGATCTATCTATCTATCTGTCTATCTAACTATCTATCTGTCTATTGCCAGGTGTCTTAATCCCTTAGTAGGTGACCGCAGACAAATCGCCTCCACATCACCCTGTCCTCTGTTGTTTGGGTGTCCTCCCTACAACTCACACGCCCTTTCTCATGTATCGCTCCACCCTATCCCTCCATCTCATCCTTGGTCTCCCCCCCCCACCCCACTCACATACACTCTCCTAGTTGGCCTCTCATTCTCCAACCTCTCCACCTGGCCAGCATGGATGGGTTTATTGTTCACTTACCGGTAATGCCAATCAGGGTCGAGCATTTGATTTCTCTTGCTTTAAATGTAGGTGTTACTTGCCGAGTCCCGGATGCCTACGTTCCTGATGCAGAAATGAAAGACCGGATGATGGACAGACCCAGGTAAGAGGGGCCTACGAATCCCAGTTTGTAAATATTAAAATTCCTACGAGGTCCTTCGATTTCAAATAAAATCCAAAGTCATAATGGAACTCTATATACTTTTTTATACTGCAGCTTCTAGAATGAATTAACCTTTCTTGTAAGACTTTAGGGAAGAATGACTAAAATTATATACAATACATGGATTTAGACCCTTCCTAATGAGAACAGACTGAGGAGATAAATTCCTGTTCCCCCCAAGAGAATATTGCCATCAGAAAGGCTCCGGTTTTCTCTCTCCTCATATCCCTATACTGTTCTCTCCTTTTTCTGTTGTCTCTATATCTTTTTTGTTCGTCTGTCCATTATGTGTTATTTCCTCTTGTTTCTTCGCTCCGTCAGCACCTTCATCGTCTTTCTTCTTTTTTTTTCCTCCACTCTCTTCTATTCACCTCTCTCTCTCTCTCTCTCTCTCTCTCTCTCTCTCTCTCTCTCTCTCTCTCTCTCTCTCTCTCTCTCTCTCTCTCTCTCTCTCTCTCCTTCTTCTTCTGCTTCTTCTTCCGTTTTCTCCTTTTTCTTTCTTCCCTCATTTCTTCCACTTTGTTTTTTTTCTCCTTGCCTTCATTGTGTTCTCTCCTTTCCTCTTTCCCTCCCCCTTCTCTTTGCTTCCCCTCATTCCTCTCGTCTCCCTCCTACTTCCTCGTTGTTCTCATGTTTCATTTTGTCATTTTCATATCCCTCCTCTCTTCATTCTTCCTTTCCTCTCCCTGTTTCTTTTCTCCATACTGTCATTCGCACTCACTCCTGGTGCAGTACCCTTCCTCCCTTGGATCTCAATGACTTTTACTATTTTCTTCTCTTCTGTCCATCATTCCTCATCCTTTTTAAAAATTAGGAGGGTTGCATCGATCTATCACTGGTCTCCCTTCTCGTACAAGAAGGAGCCACACACACACACACACACACACACACACACACACACACACACACACACACACAGTGATTTTTAGGAAATATTATCTACTACAGCGCCACAGTACACGCTGCTACGCTTTTCCGCGGTACGCCCCACACATAGGATGCCATACCACCCGCTGCACCAAATTTTGTCACAACACAGTATGCTAGTATCGCTCCCTCAACACCACAACATACAGCATCTCAGCATACATACCACAACCATCCACACTGTACCCTGTCACACCACACCTTGCTAATCCATACCCTGTCAAATCTCATTCCATCATACCCTGTTGCACCGTACCATACCGAGCCACACACTGCCTCACCTCTCCGGGCCACACTGCCTAACACCACACCCCGGCAAACAACACTGTTATGTCACAAGTTATCACACGTTATTACATCACACTACACCCTGTTTAACCACACTGCCACACCACGCCCTATTATAGTCTAACTTGCAACACTACATTTTGCCATATCATACCCCCACAACACACCCCGCAACACCAAACTCTGCAACACCAAATCCTGCCACACCAAACCTTGCCACACCCAGCAACGCATCGCATTACACCCTGCCACACCATACTCTGTCAAAACACACCTTGCCAAACCACACCTCATTATATCACACCATACCCTACCACTCACTAATCCTAGCCTCACCACACCACGTCCCCTAACGCCATACCCTACCACACCCGAACCTTATCACAGTCACACCACACTTGCCACGACACACCCTGCCACACAAAACCCTGCCACACCACACCCTGCCACCCCACACACTGTCGCACTACCAAATGCCTCGTTAAACCACACTCTGCCATACCACACCATGTCACACCATGCATACCAGTCACCACATCCTACTACATCACACCCTCTCAGACAACACCGTGCCACACCACACGTTGCCGTTACCACATCCTTCCACACCAGGCCCCTTCAGACCACACTGTAATACCACACCCCACCACAGCACATGCAGTCACACCACAACCTACCACACCATACCCTGTCATACTTCACCATGCCACATCACACCCCATCACACCACACTCTGCCTTACCACATCCTACCACATCCGTTTGTCTGTCTGTCCGTCTGTATGTCGGTATAGTGGAACTTGTCCGGAGCATCACACACAAGCGGTGAGAGATATCAACAGCCTCCTACAGCAAAGGATGTTAAGGATCATTTGCAGTGTGTTATAGGTATAAAAAAAAAAAAAAAAAAAAAAAACGGAAAAATCGTCCGCCTTCCTGCGTCGTGCCAGAGTAGCCGTAGTGCAGAGCGCCACTCACACACTGCAAGAGATATTAACAACCTCCCAAAGGAAAAGTTGCTACAGACCTTTTGGATTGTGCCTGATGTAAAAATAAAAAAATAAAAATATATTGACCGTGTACCTGCGTCGTACCAAAATATCTGTAAACTTGAGACAGAGGAGCAGGGCAATATATTACATACATATATACTTACATTTAATTTTATAAGCCTAAGTTCGCGTCTGTATATCCCACCGTCTATGTGTCAATCTTTAATGCAAGCCTTGTGAAGCAGCATGCAAAAAACGGGAAGAAACGTCAACAAACTTCAGAAGTTTAAGTTGCTAATCGCTCTTTGGTGTGTGTCTTAACCCTAAGAAAAATCCAGAGAGTGAATATCGACCGTGTACCTGTGTAGTGCCAGAATACCCACATATATGACAAAGATGGACAGGGCAAAGCATTATATACAAACATAAGTAAATTCCATTCTATAATCCTAAGTTCGTCGACAAACTCTAAAAGCGAAAGATGTCAAGGACCATTTGGAGTGTGCTTCAAGCCAAAGGATCTCAGGAAACAATTCCAGTTCTCTTTCTAGATGTGATTTAAAAATAAATAGTCCGTTATAGGCAGAAGATATGAAATTTCAATGGTCCTGATAGTAGTGATCTATGGCAAAGCTAAAGGGAGGCTGAAGCCCTTTCCTTAGGAAGCCAACGAGAGACCAAAGGCCTCTCGTGTGTGTGTGTGTGTGTGTGTGTGTGTGTGTGTATATATATATATATATATATATATATATATATATATAGAGAGAGAGAGAGAGAGAGAGAGAGAGAGAGAGAGTTATATAGTTATATAGCTACTGTATATACATACAGGGGCACGATCCCATTGCCACCTGATGTGGCCTTAGGTGGCGGATAAGGGAACACCTCATGGGTGTATGAGGAACCTTCTTGCGTGGTGTGGACCATGACCCGCTACAGACATACTGTATAGGGCTCCCCCGAATATAATGAATAAGGTGACAAGAAAGTTACATCTCAACCGAAACTATGAGGCGGGGAAGTGAGATTATTTGCAACCAATCGTGAATTCTATTGGTAATGATTTTATGTGCGTTCCTGTTGGACCTTTGTCTGCTAAAAATCCAACCGCACTGCTTCCTGTGCTTTAGGGGCAGTGTGCCACCACAGGTGAGTTGGCACTGTCTCCGCAAAGCAGAGACCGGAACATTAAACAAATTGAAATTCATAAAATCTATACTTACAGTGTAAGAAGCCTCGCAGAACGTTACAAACTTGATACCTTGATGACTCTGTTAGAAAGCATTAGTTGCGATATAATAGGTTTGACCAAGATCCACAGAAAAGAAAACAATTCATCTTCAAGGCAGCAACCACATGTTTTACTGCAGAGAAAGACAAATTGAAAGAGTCAGTGGTGTAGGATTTGTAAACGGAAATCTTGCAGAAAACAATGGTAAATTCAGCAGTGTGTCTGACAGACTAGCATGGATTGTGATTAGATCACCCAAAAGATACGCCCTGAAAGTAATACAAGGATATCCACCCATTTCCCAAATCATAGAGGAAGAAATAGAACTATTCCATGATGACATCTCCCAGATTATGGAAGAAGCAATGACCATATATACTACACTCATGGGAGATTCCAACAAAAAAGTTGGCAATTAAAAAAATGGAGAAGCATGAATGCGAAAACTCGGAAAGGGAGAAAGGAATGACAAAGGTGAAATGATGGTAAATTTTGTTGAAATCTATAACGTGAGAATAATGAACACAATCTTCCACAAAAGAACAGGGAGAAAATGTAACTGGAGAAGCCCAAATGAAAAAACAAAGAATGACTTGATTATAGCAGATAAGAACAACATGACCAATTATGTCACAGTTGCCAGTAGAGTAAATATAGGATGTAATCACAAAATTATGGGTTGCACAGCCAAATTCAATTTCAGAAGTGAAAGAACGAAGCTGATTGAAAATTAAAAGGTATGCCCAAAAGCAGCAAGCGAAAATAAAGCAGCCTTTCAGAAAAAAAAAAAAAAAAAAAAAAAAAAAAAGGCTCTAAGTTATGCTGAGTGTGACATTGTTGAGTTGAATGACAGGCTAACAAAAGTGTTCAGAGAATCGGGAGGGGGGGGGGGTGTAGTGGGGAAAGATAATACAACCAAAGCCAACAAGTCTCCAAAAACGACCCTCGAGCTTATGCAAAGAAGAAAGGAGATGAAAATAAAGACAAAGAAAGATGAAACAGAAATAGCAGAATTAAATAAGCTTATCAACAAGAGAAAGAGAAGAAAAACGAAATAGAAACATGTATCACATCAAAAAAAACAATCAAAAAAGGAAAAAGTCTGAAACAGGTCCGAAGCAAAATGGCACTGGGAAGCTTCAAATTATATCGCTGAAAGACAAAATTGGCGAAATCATTAAGTACAGAGATAAAATGGTGAAGAGAGTTGAAGAATTTTACAAAGAACTGTAGGCATGAAAGACAATACTACAAATAACCAGCTTTTTAGTTGACACCAGTGAAATACTTGAGGTAACACCAGATGAAGTAAGCTTCTCTCTTAAAAGTATGCAAATAGGGAAAGCCTCAGGAGACGATGGAATTGTAACAGAACTATAGGCCTATTAACTTATTATCAGTTATTTACAGAATCTTTACTAAAGTCCTTACGAACAGAATAACAGCAACAAAAAAAAAAAAAAAATCGTGAACAGGCAGGATTCCAGTACGGGTATTCGACTGCTGATCATCTACACATAACGAATCAGTTAATTAAAAAAAAACAAAAAAACTACGGAATGTAATACGAGTAAACTGCTGTGCTTGGGTTTTGTCGATTACAAACAGGTTTTCGATTCAGTGGAGCACATAGCAATTGCAAATTCATTGCGGGAACAAGGAGTAAATGAGAACATTGTAAAACTGTCTGAAAACATACAGAAAAGGGAAACTGCTACGGTAAGTTACACAAAGACACAGAAAAAAAAATTAAGATTGAGAAAGGCGTGCGTCAGGGAGATACAGTTTCACCAACAATATTTACAGCATGCCTTGAAAGCATTTTCAGAAAGCTAGACTGAGAGAACAAAGGAGTAAACATGTTTTATTCAGATTCGAGTACACCAAAGAGCATCATCAAAATAAATTGCGAAATTCTTGAAGGGGCTGAGGAGTACATAATTAATACTTCGGGTAAATGCTAAAACTAACGAGAGAGCATGAAAACGAAAAAAAAAAAAAAAAAACGCGTTATAGTTAGATCGAAAGCTTTCTGTAAACAAAGAGACATCTTAAAATATAGCATGCCAGTATGTATTAATGAAAAGGATACCTTATTACAAATGTATAATCCCAGCTTTGATGTATGGTTGTGAGACCTGGAAACTGACGAAATCGATGGAAAACAAACTGATCAGTTCTTAAAAAGCAATGGAAAAGTTAATGTTGGGAATATCTTTCAGAGACAGGAAGAGATTATATTGGACGAGAGAGTAGACTAAAGGTCAAAGACATTATAAAAGTTATAAAAGAACAGAAATGGAGGTGGGTGTGTCATGCAGCAAGAATAGGGGATAACTGATGTAGGAAGAGGCTGACTGAATGGACTCCAAGAGACTGCAAGCGTAGCAGAAACATGACAGACAGGAGGTGGAGAGATAAAATAGAGACGTTTGCAGGCAATAGCTGGCAGAGATTGACTCAGTCAAAGAAATCGTAGAGAAGGTTGGAGGAGGCCTTTGTTCAGTACTGGACCTGTAATGGCTGATTATATATATATATATATATATATATATATATATATATATATATATATATATATATATATATATATATATATATATATATGTGTGTGTGTGTGTGTGTGTGTGTGTGTATTAATGTACACACACACACACACACACACACACATAAAAGGCCATTGACATCACCTTTGTTTCTCCAAAACAGGTGCTCAGGCTCTCCTTGAGTTAAGCGGGTCACTATTATAAAGATAGTTGAAATTTTACATCGTCTGACTATAAGGGATTTCCTATACTTTTTACCACAACAAGAATGCAACATGAAGTAGTCTGTGGATTTTTTTTTTTTTTTTCCTTTCATTTGGCTTCAAGCGCACGCCAAAGGGTTCTTAATACCGTTTGTGTTTGGAGTTTGTTGACATCTGGTACAGCCTGTGCCCGACATTCCCCTATAGTGAGTACTGTTTTCTGGCAGGACACTGGTACGCGGTTCACTTTTCAAAAGAAAAAAAAAAGGCATATAGCACGCTGCAAAGGGCTCTTAACTAGTTTTACTTTTGGAGTTTCTCGGCATCTATTACGGTTTTTGCGTGATTCTCCACGCAAAGTTTGTACTGCAGACAGACATACAAACAGACTTACATACAGACACACAGGCAGGCAGAGCCAACCTTGGGATTATAATCAGGTGAGACTAAGTACGTATGCATGTAATGTCTTGCCCTACCCCGCTGTGCTGTAATTAAGCCTATTCTGGCATGACGCAGGTACACCGTCGATTTTTCCACAACAGCACTCTCCAAAAGATCCTTAACAAGTTTTCCTTTTGGAATCTGCTAATCTCTTACAGTTCGAATTTAATTGTCTTTACAATGACTAGCCTGGCACGACGCAGGTACGCGGTCGATTTTTTTTTTTTTTTTTTTTATGCAGCACACTCAAACGGGTCCTTTACAACTTTATTTTTATCTCTTACCGTTTAGGCGTTATGCGCCTCACAAACTTCGCATTACAGACAGACACACGGACAGACAGACGGACGCAAACTGAGAATTATAGAACAGAATCGTGAGTGAATGGGAGTGTGGTCCATTCAGCTGGACAAACTTCAGTTAACATCTTCTTTCAGGCTCTCTGGACCCAACATCACCCTGCCGTATGATGAGAGAGGAAGTCTGGAAGGTGTGTGTGTGTGTGTGTGTGGGTGTGTGAGTACACGAAAGCGGTTAAGATATTTCGTGTTTCCTTTTTCCCGGTAATTATATATATATATATATATATATATATATATATATATATATATATATATATATATATATATATATATATATATATATATATATATATATATTGTTACATAGCCTATGATTTCATTATCCTTTGTGTAATTTTAACGCACAGTATGCTGCATGTTTGATCACGAGCGTGTTCTACCTCACTCCCCCCTTCTACCGTTATAGTAGAGTAAGTCGTCCTTTCTGTTGTTCAGAGCAGGATTTTCAGCTCTTTGTCCCCATGGCTTCATTTGCGCGTCCTTCTTACAAGTTGTATCAAGCTCTGCTGGCCCCTATATAATGAGCTCAGTCTCTACATTAATTGCCACTTAGATCTGCTCCTCATTTTGTTCACATCTCTGTCCTCCCCTGTACAGTTATTGTTGTGAGTGCTCAGGAAGTCTCCAACCATCTAGCAGCTGTGTAATTTGAGTATGACTGTTGTTACATATTTTCTTGTGCTGTGTAGCATAGGGTTAATTCTTAGGCCTAGTAACGTTTTTTTGTAACTCATGTAAAGTTCTTTTTGTCAGTCATTTTTGATAATATTTTGTATCTGTAACAGTTTATCTTGCATTAACTGAGCATTACCCAGTGTATTTTCATTTTATCAGGGCTGACTTAGGTAAATTTACTCTTGCTAATTTCATGTTAATAGAGGCTATTGCAGTTAACCATATATTTAACCTGTTTTTTGCCATTACATTATCCTTATGAGTCCTGAATGTTTTGTTGTTAGTTTGAGCATTAAACTTTAACTTGTAATTTTACCTAACTCTTTTGTTTTGAACCTGGAACGTTACGGGACAGTAATGATTTTTAGCATTCTCACTTAAAGTGTACATTATCTTTCTCTGTTCCTTAACATAAATTTGGCGACCTCTTATCAGGATATTCAGGATATTATCATAAGGATATTGCTTGATATTTTGTGACTGTGATTTATTCATGATGTCTACTATTACTACACTTGATGAAGCCAAAGATTTCTTGTCAAATGTGCAAACAGTGTGTGATGTAGAAAACAGAACAAAGAATGAACTTAAGCTTGTTGCTCAACAATTGGGAATTGCAGTTCACTCTCATCATTCTACAGATCAAATTGTTGACATGATTAATGAAAGCTTGTTTGATGTAACTCCTCCAAATGAGCAAACGCAGATTGAAATAGCTAAGTTACAGCTAGCCCTGCAGGAGGCTCGTGCTAAGGAGGCGGAGTCTCGTGTTAAGGAGGCTGAATTTCAAGCAAATCCTAAGGAGACGGAGTCTCAGGCTCGTATTCAGGAGGCGCAGATACACGCACAAGTTGAACTTGCCAGGATTCAGGCAGACCATGAGTATCGCATGAAACAATGTGGAATTGGATCATCTAGCTCTGATGATTTTGATGTGGCTAAAAATGTTAATCTTGTCCCTCCTTTTAATGAATCTGATTTAACAAAGTATTTTCAGTTGTTTGAGAGGGTAGCTACAGGTTTTAATTGGCCCAAAAAGTATTGGCCAGTACTCCTTCAAACTGTTCTCACCGGTAAAGCTCAAGTAATTCATGCATCTTTGCCTCAGGATCAATCTGATAATTATGATGTAGTTAAGAGCTTGATTCTTAAGGCCTATGAGCTTGTTCCTGAAGCCTATAGAGTAAAATTTAAGACAACTTATAAGCAAGATAAGCAATCCCATGTTGAGTATGCAAAAGTCAAAGAAGATCTGTTAGAGCAGTGGTTAAATTCTAAGAATGTGGATTCTGATTTTGGTAAATTTAAGCAGATGATTTTGCTGGAGGACTTCAAGAGGTGTATTTATAAAGATGTAAGCCTATATCTTGATGAGAGAAGAATAGATAATTTGTCTGATGCTGCAGTTTTAGCTGATGAATATGTTCTCACTCACAAGAGATATTCTAAAGAAAAAGGGATAGCTGAGAGTAAGTACGTTGCCTCTACTCAGAGTACAGGTAACAGGAAAGAGAATAAAGATGATGTTTCTCAGGAAATAAATACCAGCTTCACCTCTGGATTTCAGAAAAGTAAATGTACTTATTGTAGTAAGCTTGGTCATACTACGGAGAAATGTTTCAGGACACAGCGTGATGTGAACAAAAAGAAGTCTTTAAATATTCAGTCAATTGGTCTAGTGTCCACTCTTGAGAGTTCCCAGAATTCTTTAACTGAGTTAACTGAACCTGCTTTGAGGGGTAACTTAAATTCTCATGATGGAGCTCCTCTTTTGAGCAGTAACGTGGGTGACACTCTCAAGAGTTCATGTGCTAATTTCCTGTCTGATGGTTTTGTCAGTCCTCTGGACAGTAATGACAGGAAATCAGTTAAAATATATCGTGATACAGGTGCTTGCCAATCCCTTATGCTGACCAGTGTTCTAGGCTCTAATGTTAATTCCTCTGATGAAACTGTAATCTTACAAGGTGTAGGGAATAATTACTTCTCTGTCCCTCTGTGCAGAGTGAATTTAGAGTCTGGTTTTGTTAATGGTTCCGTTATGGTTGGGTTGGTTGAGACACTCCCAATGTCAGGTGTAACTTTCTTACTTGGAAATGATATTGGTGGAAGTCAAGTGTGTCCAGCTCCTCAGTTGTCTAGTAAGCCAGTGGCTGCGACCCAGGATTGTAATGTCCCTGATGTGTTCCCTGCATGTGCTGTCACTAGGGCTAAGTCTAAAGTTACTGGTGATTTAGAGGATAATGATGATGATGATGTTATCCTAGCTGACACTTTTCTTGCTAATTTGGACCACTCACCAGATGAGGCAGTACCCCGTAGTGTTGATAATTTGTCTCGTCAAGAGTTGGTTGAGTTGCAGGTTGCTGACCCTGAGTTGAAAGGTCTAGCTAACTCTGCTTACAGTGAAGAAGAGTCAGCCGGTGCCTCTACTTGTTATTATGTAAAGTCAGGAGTACTTATGAGGAAGTGGAGACCCCCCACAGCATCAGCCGACTGTGAATGGGAGGTTGTACATCAAGTTGTCATCTCTCGTGTTTGTAGGCAGGATATCATTAGAGTGGCTCATGATTCCAGTTTGGCAGGACACCTTGGAGTGAGGAAGACTGTGGCACGCATTTTGAAACACTTCTACTGGCCAGGTATCTTCAGGGATGTTTCCTGGTATTGTAAGTCTTGTCACACCTGTCAAGTTGTGGGGAAGTGTAATCAGACCGAAAAGGTTGCACCTCTAGTTCCCATTCCTCCTTTTGAGGCGCCTTTCACCCGTGTGTTGGTGGATATTGTGGGCCCTCCTCCTAAGACTTCTTCAGGATTTTCTTATGTGTTGACCATGATTGATATGGCTACTCGTTATCCTGAAGCCATTCCACTTAGAAATATCTCAGCAAAGAACGTGGTTAAGGAAATGCTAGGGTTCTTCACAAAGTTTGGTCTGCCCAAGGAGGTACAGTCAGACCGGGGAAGTAATTTCATGTCAAACGTTTTCAAGCAGTCTCTGAAAGAGTTGGGCATCACCCAGATCACGTCTTCAGCTTACCATCCCCAGACCCAAGGAGCGTTGGAGAGATATCATCAAACACTCAAATCGATGCTCAGGAAATACTGTTTGGAACATCAGAAAGACTGGGATAAAGGTCTTCCATTCGTTGTGTTTGCTGCAAGAGAATCTCCAAATGAATCACTGGGCTTCTCACCTTTTGAACTACTGTTTGGCCATGAAGTAAGAGGACCCCTTAAGTTACTCAAGGAATGCTGGCTGTCGGAGGAAGATGACGTCAACCTGCTGGAGTATGTGATGAAGTTCAAAGAACGGCTGTCCACTGCTTTACAACTGGCGAGAGAGAATTTAGGAGCTGCTCAGGAGAAGATGAAGACTTGGCATGATAAGAAGTCCAGGTTACGCCACTTTCAGCCAGGAGATCAGGTTTTGCTTCTGCTACCGGTTCATGGGCAACCTCTTCAAGCCAAGTTTAGTGGTCCTTATTTTGTGGAGAAGAAACTCAGTGAAGTCAACTATGTCATCGCTACACCAGATCGTAGAAAGAACAAGCAACTATGTCACATCAACATGCTAAAGTTATATCACAGGCGGGACAAAAATAATCCAGTCTGCACTGTAGCTGTTCCACCCGAGTCTGCAAGTGAAGCTCTCCCATGCAGTATGAGCCTGAGTGATAGTTTGGGGAAGAATCCTGATATCATGAATGATCTCCAGACTAAGCTTTCTCACCTACCTCCCGAGGAAAGGCAAGAGTTTTCGGCATTACTGCAGGAGTACCCGCAAGTGTTCCGTGCCACTCCAGGAAGAACCACTGTGTTGATGCATGATGTCGATGTTGGAGACGCAAAGCCAATTAAACTGCCTCCTTACCGTGTGAACCCAGTGAAAGTTCCTCTCATCCAGAAGGAGCTTGGCTACCTGTTGGACCACAAGATGATTGAGCCATGTCAGAGCGAGTGGAGTTCTCCTGTCACTCTGGTCCCTAAGCCAGGGGGGTCACAGCGGCTTTGCATCGACTACAGACGTGTTAATCAGATAACCAAAACAGACACCCTCTCCCTCGCGTGGAAGATTGCATAGACAAGATCGGAAAGGCTAGGTACATAAGTAAGTTTGATTTGTTAAAGGGATACTGGCAAGTACCTATGACTGAACGTGCTAGGGAGATCTCATGTTTTGTAACACTAGGAAAGACTTTTGCATGTTCGGTAATGCCATATGGTATGAAGAATGCACCAGCCACATTTCAAAAGCTCATGAATGTTGTAACAGAGGGTTTGGCAGGGTGTGTTGTTTATATTGATGACCGTTTGGTTCATGCTAATCTTGTAGCTAATTTATCAAAGTGTGAGTTTGGTCAAGCTAAAGTTCAGTACCTTGGGTACGTAATTGGTGATGGACATGTTGCACCACCAGGAGCTAAGGTTCAGGTTATAAGTGATCTTCCCAGACCTAAAAGTAGGAAAGAGCTACAAAGATTTTTGGGAATGGTAGGTTATTACAGGAGATTTGTTCTTAACTTTTCAATTCTTGTATCACCACTTACAGACCTACTGAAAAAGGGAGTTAAATTTGTCTGGGCCGATAACTGTGAATCCTCTTTCAACAAACTTAAAGCTATCCTATTAAGTCAGCCGGTGCTCGCTACTCCAAATTTTGCTAAGCCTTTTAAGATGGCTGTTGATGCAAGTGATACAGGAGCTGGGGCTGTTTTGCTGCAAGAGGATGATCAGGGTATTGAACACCCTGTATCTTATTAAAGTAAGAAGTTCACTCCACCTCAAAAGAACTACTCCACTATTAAGAAAGAGCTTTTGGCCTTGATTTTGGGTTTACAGCATTTTTCATTTTATTTTTGTTCTGGTTTTGACCCCATAGTCATTTATACCGATCATAACCCACTGAAATTTCTTAGTAAGTTTAAAGATAAAAATCAGAGACTGACAAGATGGAGTCTACTTCTTCAGGAGTATTCATTAGACATACAACATGTCAAAGGGAAAGAAAATGTTATTGCAGATTGCTTATCTAGACTTTAGACAGATTGTTTTAGAGTAATAAGAAATTTCCTTTGTAAATTTCTTTTTCTTTGTGGGGAGGTGTTACATAGCCTATGATTTCATCATCCTTTGTGTAATTTTAATGCACAGTATGCTGCATGTTTGATCAGGAGCGTGTTCTACCTCACTCCCCCCTTCTACCGTTATAGTAGAGCAAGTCGTCCTTTCTGTTGTTCAGAGCAGGATTTTCAGCTCTTTGTCCCCATGGCTTCATTTGCGCGTCCTTCTTACAAGTTGTATCAAGCTCTGCTGGCCCCTATATAATGAGCTCAGTCTCTACATTAATTGCCACTTAGATCTGCTCCTCATTTTGTTCACATCTCTGTCCTCCCCTGTACAGTTATTGTTGTGAGTGCTCAGGAAGTCTCCAACCATCTAGCAGCTGTGTAATTTGAGTATGACTGTTGTTGCATTTTTTCTTGTGCTGTGTAGCATAGGGTTAATTCTTAGGCCTAGTAACGTTTTTTTGTAATCCATGTAAAGTTCTTTTTGTCAGTCATTTTTGATAATATTTTGTATCTGTAATAATTTATCTTGCATTAACTGAGCATTACCCAGTGTATTTTCATTTTATCAGGGCTGACTTAGGTAAATTTACTCTTGCTAATTTCATGTTAATAGAGGCTATTGCAGTTAACCATATATTTAACCTGTTTTTTGCCATTACATTATCCTTATGAGTCCTGAATGTTTTGTTGTTAGTTTGAGCATTAAACTTTAACTTGTAATTTTACCTAACTCTTTTGTTTTGAACCTGGAACGTTACGGGACAGTAGTGATTTTTAGCATTCTCACTTAAAGTGTACATTATCTTTCTCTGTTCTGTAACAATATATATATATATATATATATATATATATATATGTGTGTGTGTGTGTGTGTGTGTGTGTGTGTGTGTGTGTGTGTAACAACCGCAGTGCCAGGGCACATCCATGCTGCAGTACAACATTCAGATCAAAGGACACGCTCATTGTACCTTGCACATTCATTTCCACCCTTGGATTCTTGTAGACTAAATGCTCTTAACAATATTAAGCAAAATTTCATATACTGTATTTCATGAAGTCTCAGCATCGTGCACGTTCTCTATTTATCTACGAGCATTCTGTCGTATGCAATCTCCAGATTCATGGATCCGACCATGTTGTTTTTCCAATATTTTTTCCCTCTAATATACACATAATAGAAATGATTTGGTCAACGAGACCCTCCCCATCCTTACAACTTCTTTGTTTATCTCCTGCGCTTACCGCTTTTTTCTCTTTCTGTCAATAACTGTTCTGCAGCACATCTTTCCCACTGTGCTAAGGGGACAAACACCGCTATGACTGCCATCCACTCATCTTTTCTCATTCCCCATGTACAAAGGAGCTATTATTCCTGACTCTAAGTTTTCTGGTAATTAACCTTTCTCCCTGGTCAATCTGCACATTTTATGGATTTCTTCAGTCACTATCTATTTTTCAACCTTTCGTTACACACTCTATCAGTCCTCATGCTTTACCCACTTATAGTTAATTTTTTTTTTTTTTTTTTTTTTTTTTATGCGAGGAAGAAGGAACCAAAGGCATGAGCCTGCAGTAATAGTTCCCTCCAAGAGAAAAACAAAATACAATACAGAGCCAAATTCAAGATCCGATCATTTTGAGATGCCTGGACACACTACGTTTGAAAGACTGGAGATCATAGGCAGAAGGAAATACAGACAGAGGGAGACAGTTCCAGAGCTGACCTGTTGCATAAATGAAAGACTGGGAGTAACGGTTAACTCTTGCATTAGAGAGTTGGACAGAAAAGGGATGAGAGTTTGCTGCTAGACGGGTGCTACGCGCCCGTCATAGAGGTGGAGGAATGCAAGCAGACAGTTCAGAGGAGCAGTGACCATTAAAGTAGCGATAGAAAAGAGATAAAGATGCAACAGTGCGGGCGAAGAGATAGAGGTTGAAGGGAGTCAGTAAGAGGAGGAGAGTTAATGAGACGAAAAGCCTTTGACTCCACCCTATTGAGAAGAGCTGTATGTGGGGAGCCTCCCCACACATGAGAGTTGTACTCCACACAGGGGCGGATAAAACCCCTGTATGGAGTCAACAATTGTGCAGGGGTAAAGAAAGAGCGGAGTCGGCTTAGCACACCCAATCTCTTGGAAGCAGATTTTACAAGAGATGTAATATGATCTTTCCAAGATAAGTCCTGAGTAAATGAAACCCCAAGCATGTTCAAGGATGATGCAGGATTAATCTGAATATTATTAAACATCAGTGGGTATACCTGTGGAAGATTTTGTCGGTTGATAGGTGTAAGAACTGAGTCTTAGATGCATTAAAGACAACCATATTATTTTTACCCCAGTCAGAGATATGAGTCAAGTCAGACATTAGGTGTGCCATAGCCTCATCCCTTGTTTCTTGAAGTAACTGTTGAGATGGGCGTTGCGGGAACCGAATGGAAAGGTGAAGGGTGGAGTCATCAGCGTATGAGTGGATAGGGTTAGATGTACAGCTTAGAAGATCATTGATGAATAAAAGGAAGAGAGTTGGTGATAGGACAGAGCCCTGAGGAACACCACTGTTGATAGATCTAGGAGAAGAACGATGGCCGTCTACGACAGCAGCTATAGAACGACCAGAAAGGAAGCTAGCGATGAAGGCACAGATAGAAGGATAGAAACCGTAGGAGGGCAGTTTGGAAATTAAAGATTTATGCCAGACTCGATCGAAAGCCTTTGAGATGTCAAGTGCAATGGCAAAGCTTTCGCCAAAGTCCCGAAAGGAGGATGACCAGGAGTCTGAAAGGTAGAGAAGATCGCCAGTGGAGCGTCCCTGACGGAACCCATACTGACGATCGGAAAGAAGGTTGTGATAGGAAAGATGCCTTAAAATTTTTCTATTAAGAATTGACTCGAAAACTTTTGAAATACAGGAAGTTAAAGCAATTGGACGATAGTTGGAGGGTTGGGAGTGGTCACCCTTCTTTGGGACTGGCTGAATGAGAGCAAACTTCCAGCAAGAAGGAAAGGTACAAGTTGACAGACAAAGGCGAAATAGTTTGCCTAGGCAGGGTGTAAGCACAGAAGCACAGTTTTTGAGAACAACAGGAGGGACCCCATCAGGCCCATATGCCTTGTTAGTACTGAGGCCAGTAATGGCAGAAAATACATCAACTGAAGAAATTTTAATGTCGGCCATGAGGAAGTCAGAGGGGGGAAGTGATGGAGGAACAGCAATCGGAATCGTCTAAGGTGGAATTGGAGGAGAAAGTCTGTGCGAAGAGATCTGCTTTATCAGTAGAAGAAATAGCTACAGAACCATCAGAGTAGAAAAGAGGAGGGAAGGATGATGAGGTAAAGTTGTTAGAAAGATTTTTGGCAAGGTGCCAGAAGGAGCGGGAAGAATTCGAGTTGGAGAGTTGAGAGCATTTAGTATGGATGAAATTATTTTTAGTAGAGCGAAGAACAGACTTAGCACGATTCCGGGCAGAAACGTAAAGATTATGTGATTCAGGGGTGGGTTGGCTCCGGTACCTTTGTAGGCCTTCTCCTTGTTGCGGACAGCATTAGAACAAGCGTGATTAAACCAAGGCTTTCTTGCGTTAGTCAAAGGATATGAGAAAGGAATGTATGCTTCCATGCCCGAGAGAATAACCTCCGTAATGAGCAAGGCACACTCAGATGGCTCACGGCCATGGAAGCAATAATCATTCCAGGGAAAATCAAAGAAGTACTGCCTGAGGGCCTCCCAGTCCGCGGCTCCAAAATGCCAGAGACGACGTTTCCCCTGGAGGGTCCGCAGGCCGTACTGGAGCGATAGGACAGGTTAAGGTAATAAGGTTGTGATCGGAGGAGCCCAACGGAGAGAAAAGATTAACAGAGTAAGCAGAAGGATTAGTTGTGAGGAAGAGGTCAAGTATGTTGGAGCTCTCTCCAAGGCGGTCAGGGATACGGGTAGGGTGCTGTACAAGCTGCTCTAGGTCATTAAGGATAGAAAAGATGTAGGCTTGTTCACCAGGTGGATCCGTGAAAGGAGAGGAGAGCCAAAGGTGGTGGTGAACGTTGAAATCTCCAAGAATGGAGATTTCAGAGAAAGGAGAAATGGACAGAATGTGTTCCATCGTAGAAGTAAGATAGTCGAAGAATTTTTGATAGTCAGTAGAATTAGGGGATAAGTAAACAGCACAGATATATTTAGTCAGAGAATGACAGGAAAGCCGAAGCCAGAGAGTGGAGAATTCAGAAGAATCAAGTTCAGGAACACGAGAGCAAGATAAGTCGTTGCGTATGTATACACAACAGCCACCTTTGGCTTTGAAATGAGTATAGAGAAAGTAGGGAGGATACAGAAAAGGGTTTGCTGTCAGTTGCCTCAGACAGCTGAGTCTCCGTTAGAAAAAGAAGGTGAGGTTTAGAGGAGGAGAGGTGGTGCTCAACAGAGCGAAAGTTAGAGGAAAGGCCGCGAATGTTGCAGAAATGAAGAAGAAGAGAGTCAGACAGTGGTTCCAGGCACCTCGAGTCGTCACCGGGAGAGGGGCAGATGGCGGGGGCATTTATGGTCCCCCCCCCTGGGGACTCCGAGGCTGGGTGAATTGATGCCATTTTGGTGAATTTTGGATAGGAAGTGTAGTGTGTACTGTGCATGTAGTTTGGTGAAGATAGATAGAGAAATTTGTACTGGAGAGCATGCTGGCCTACTCTCTGTGTAACTGAGACACTGAAAAAGTTCAGCAAAGGGGGATGGTCAGGAACTAGTCCTGAGGGCTGATGAAACGGGAGATCCAGCACTCCCTGTCATCAGCTTTCCATCCACCTCGGGAGTACTGCCCTGCTCGACTGGTGCTACAGTCTACTCCACACGCTTGTCTTACTCCCTTCTGCTCTTCTTTCCTCTTTTCTTCGTCCAGTCATTCCCTATCCACTTATACTGGCACTAGCTTCTTCTGCTGCCGTTGTCTTTCCTTTGTTGCCTACAGTCAACAGCTTATTAAAATGCGCTCTCCATCTGTTCACTTTCTCTCTGTCCGCACCTACATAACGCCATATGTACTTTTCACCCCTCTGCTACCTCATCCATCACTCCCTCTTACTTTCTTGAAAAAGGAGACAGGCAAGTGGAGAAGAGAGAGACAGAGAGAAGCGAGGTGACAGTGACTGGGTAGACGGCTGAGAAGAGAAAGTCGACAATTAAAGGAAGCGAATGGATAAAATGGAGGGAACAAGTAGACGGGCGGAGGGATCCAGAAGAGATGCAAAGCGATCAGACAAACAGACCAAGGGATGCTTAAACATAATTATAAAAGGAATGAGTTAACACGGGAAGGAAGGAAATCAACAGGTTAAAGGAGCAAGGAGACGGGCAAAGGGAGGGGGGAAAAAAAGAGATAAGGCGAGACAGGTGACAGGTGAAGGGAAGCGAGCAGATAGGTAGGGAGACAGGGTGACGAGAGAGACTGCAGACGACCTCATTAAACCGGACACTGTAGCGGATGATAGTGGCCATATTAATAATTGATGAGCACACGAAATTGGTCCCTTTGGTATCAACACTCTGTGTGTGTGTGTGTGTGTGTGTGTGTGTGTGTGTGTGTGTGTGTGTGTGTGTGTGTGTGTGTGTGTGTGTGTGTGTGTGTGTGTGTATGTGACAGTCAAAACCACTGATCTTCAATTACTCGAGCCATTACCTCAGTGACACCAGTAACTCTCTTGAAGGGTCAACATGAATGAACGCACATGATCATGAATTATGTTACATTGTATTCTGTTATTGATAATGAACTCTTCTTACCTCTCGGCTTGAGACTGAGAATCAAGAATTACCTGGAAGGTATTTTCCTGTTGTCAAGTGGTGACGCAGCACCACTCACACGTCACAGAGACACGAGTGGATTTTAGGCATAAGGAACTGATACTGTTTTTTTCTTGTGCCAAAATAGAAATCAGTGACTCAATCCAATGCTCATAAATTTCTGTTGAGTGGAGTGTTCCTCAACTGTTCCAACCACTGGTTGTGGTTAGCCGAAACACGGGACCTAAAATTTTCTAAGTACTTACTCTACCACCCAAGCCACTGACTTGACAGCAATGAGCTGCAATGAATGAATATTAATAGATGAAAACAGGTGAAGTTGCCTTTGCGTGAAAATACCATAGGGTGAGCAGGGTGCATCATAGGGAGTGTCAAGGCCACCAGCTTGTTCTGCATGAGACTCGTGACTGTCTCAAAACACTCTCTCACCTCCTCCATTCCTGTACCGTAAGCACCTACTCACCCCATACTTGCCACTGTCATATCTTTGTTACCACATTCTTTTGCTCGTTTAATGTCCCTCTTCTGCCCCAGGTATACTCCAAGTCATCCTTTACTCTTTGACTCCCTCTTCCCCTGTTGCGTTTGCTGGTACTCCTCTCTCCTTGTTTCTTTCTCTGCTACTCTTCTTTTCCTTCCATCTTTTCCTATATATATATATATATATATATATATATATATATATATATATATATATATATATATATATATATATATGTATGTATGTATATATTTATAGTGTTCATCCTATCTGCTAACACATTCGTTTGCTTTTAATATCTCCCATCTTCCCTCTTACTCCTATCTCATTCTTTCCTCCCCTTCCTTTCACTCCCTAGCTCACCTCAAAACCCGTGTTCGCTCTTTTTTTCTGCTTCTTTCTGTCTCGGTCCCTCCATTGTTCCCTCTACTTACACCTTTTCCCCACCCGTTCCCCTTTCCATCACCCCTTCAATCTCTGCCACTACTGCTTCAGCTTTCGCAACTTCTGGTCAGTTCTCATTGTTACGTCCATTGTTAAGTTCGATTGCACCCTGCCCTCCACTTCGATCACCCACTCTTCTAAAATTACTATTAAACTTTTCTTTCCTTTTCCCTCCTCAGTCTATTCCCTCATCTCCCTCATCCTCTGCCATCTCTACACGCTGTCTTCCTGAATCGCCCTCACTTCAGCATCTCATAGCCTCTCCTCCCTCTTGATTCTCCTTCACCCCTCTCTACGTTTCCCTGTCTTCCTCTTTCCTGGTTTACCACTGTTTTTCCTTCCACTTCACTGACCTATTCTTCTGTCTATATGTCCTATCCTCCTCCCTACCTCAGCCTGCGTCTGCATGTGCAGCCAACTCCTCAGCATCATTCATATTCTTTGTCTTGTTTGTATGCCTTTAGTGGCTGGTGGTTGGTGAGTCAGGCGTGTTTGTGTTTGTTAGGCGCCTACGACGCACCAGTGAAGAACCGTGCAGTCCTCACACGCCTCCTGGTATTTGGACAATAATACCTGTCGTCATTAGCGTGATACACAACTGATATCATACCAGGATCTGATGTCATGGTTAGGCCTGGCGAGGATAGTATATAATGGATTATGTGTGTGGTGAGTGGTGAGGGAGGTGAGTGGTGAGTGAGGTGTGTGGTGAGTGGTGAGTGAGGTGTGTGGTGAGTGGTGAGGGAGGTGAGTGATGAATGAGGTGTGTGATGAGTGGGGTGTGTGGTGAGTGGTGAGTGAGGTGTGTAGTGCGTGAGGTGTGTGGTAAGTGAGATGTTTTGTGTGTGATGAGCCCAGTGTGTAGTGATTAATGAATCAGATGTGTGATGAAGTTGTGGTGTGTGTGTGGTCAGTCAGGTGTGAAGGGAATTAGGTCTGTGGTGTGGACTGAGTCAGTCAAGTGTGTGATGAATAATGTGTGTGGTGAGTCAACGGCAGGAAGAGAGAAGAGATGATGCTTTACATTATAATGTTATGAAGCTACAGTCCACACATACAAGTGACGCGGGCCCTTCAAACCAGTTTCCTGAGCTGTATAGAATAATATGGTTTCAGCTAAAGTAAATAGAAAAAAAAATAGGTGAATGGATTAATGGAAATTATTTCCCATCCCATGTGCCTCAGAAGGATCTGTCTGATGCTTCTTAATCGTTTGGCATTATCTAAAACAAACTAGACAAGATCTCTTCGGGGTGACGGCAAAAATTAGGAAAACATTTTTTAAAAAATTATTTTTAGTCACAGGACACACCAGAGGGGAGGAATGAATCTATCTAAACATGTTTTTCCTTCCCTTTCGACGCACAAAAAAACAAGAAAGGAATGAGAAGCGAAATGTATGATGAGTTTACACAAAACTTCCTTAGATGGACATCTGTAAACAGTTTTAAACCCCCTTGTTCCATGGAGTGCTCTTCTTTACCTCTCCTTACCCTCCTGCAGTACCAAGTTGAGAGAGAGAGAGAGAGAGAGAGAGAGAGAGAGAGAGAGACGCAGTCAGTTACTAGGAGCAGTTACAAAGATCAATACCTAGATCTAAACGACCTGTACCAAGGTGGTGCTATGAATAAAGTTACCAGGTATATGTTGTTACTCTAACAGTGTGAGAAAAGTATAGCAGAGATGATCACTCCCCACCCATCTCCACCCACAACGCTGGCACAGAAAGGTAGTAAACTCAGCCAGGGAGAGAAAGGCTAGGAAATTTTACATGAACGGAGGAAAGATTTCAGACTTTCACAAAACTAGTCCTAACAAAACTTTGTTAATAACTGCTGTCAACTGCCTTTGCTTGTAACTGATCTCACACATTCAGATCATGTACGTAAAGTAAATTTAAAGTACCCTTGTGGAAACGCTTAATGTTGGGCCGCTCTCCGTGATTCCTCGTCGTGTTTCCATTTAGCTATACATGTGTTGTTAGCCGATGTTTTCAGATCCATGAAGGATTCTGGAAGCTTCAATCAGTTGCCCACGAAAATGTCTACTCTCAAGAGTTAACAGGGCCAGCGTCTCAAGCCTAATCAGACAACCCGAATCTGCATTCTCTCAAGACTCGTGATATTTTTATTCAGGATCAGTGACCATAACTGCACATTATGTTCCAGATGTGGCTACACAAGAGAACTGTACAGAGAGGATAATCTTGTTTCAGAACTTGAACTGCCTCTATATAACACAGAAGCGTCCTTGTTTTCGTCTATTTCAGTGTTCTGTATGAGGAATTTAAGGTTCGCTGGTGATTTGTACGCCAAAATCTTTCTCCAAATCATTACTTCTGGTTGCACTTTTTAATGAGTAGCTGATTCTTCGACATGTATAACCGATATGAATTACCTTGCACTTGTCCAAGATGAACGGTGTTCCCCCAACAGAGCATTCCTCTACTTCAACGAAGTCCCTACTTAATTTCTCGAACTTCTTGAGTGATGAAACATTGCCACCTAACTTTGTGCTATTTGCAAATTGGACAGTCAGGCTGATGGCACCATATCTTCACGACTGATGTAATGATGAACGGTATGGAACCGAGAACTGAACCCTGGGGCACTCCACCTGACACTCATGTTCAGCCACAGGTTTCTCCAGTGACACCGGTTGGTTAGATCATTCTCAATCCATCAAGCTATTTTTATCTCACTTTTCAATGCACAAGTTTTTGCCATCAATCTTCGGTGATCCATTTTATCGAATGACTCCTGGAAGTCTAGAGAAAGAATGTTAACTACCCAACACCAGTACATTTAGAAAGTATACAGTGGAGGATTTCAGCCATGTTGGTCCAAGAAGAATGATGAAGCCTAAAAAGAGAAAGAGAGAGAGAGAGAGAGAGAGAGAGATTTGCCTGAGTCCGTCACAAAACATCCAGAATACGAGATAAGAGCAAAGAAAGCTTTTATTGTCCACATTCTTGGTTGAAAAAAAAACTCTGGATTAATCCAGCACTGCACTGAAGCCATCAAATCTCCAGCAGCCATTTCTACATGGTATACTTTGATCCCACCCCGCCACAACCACAGTCTTTGTGCCCCATGACAATGTCATCACGCCTCCGACACTTTCATTATTGGATGATATTTTGATATAAACCTTCACTTGACCCATACCACAAACACTACAGCATCCATATTTACAGGTTGTACTATTGTGTCACAGCCTCCAATACATATATATATATATATATATATATATATATATATATATATATATATATATATATATATATATATATATATATAAGGATATACAGTACATAGGGTGTTCCGTGACTCCCATATTGACTTCAGGAGGTGATTTAAGGGCTAATTTTGAATTTTAAAACTGTTATATCAACATCAGATCTCTTCTCAACCCTTACGGATTTACAGTTATTGATTACCTAATAGGCGAAAAAGGTCTCCCTCATAAATAACCCCTAATGTTATCGGTAACTGTAGCTCCGTAATGACTGATACTTGGAACCAAGCTGCTGTAGTATTTTATACTCAAAATTAGCCGTAGACTCACCTCCTGAAGTTAGTGTGTCCAGCCGCGGCACAGGCGTACCCGGCGTTGCCCGCGTAAAACCCTGCCATTGTGAACACTGACACTGCCCGAGACCCCAGATGGCCACTCCCTCTTGTGGAGGAAGAACCCCGAGGTCCCAAATTCCACAGGAATATACTCCCCATGGACCTTCTCCTACCACTGACCTATTTTCCCACTACCCACCCACCGACCACCCCTTCTCACCCACCTTGCTCGCCCACCCTCCCACCTACCGTACCCATCCACCCACCCACACTTACCCACCCACTCCGTCCCACCACACTCACCCAACCCTGCTCAACCACCACACCACCACCCTTCCCCCTCCCTCCCACCCTTCCCCTCCACGCTCATTCCTCGACTCAGCTCTGTCCACCCACCTCACCAATCTATTCACCCATCCGACCTGTTGCAGCAAACAATATGGTTGCGGAAGTAAAAAAAACTCTACGGTACCTGGCTGCCATAACTCCACCATGTTGATTTCATTAGGCCAGATTAGTTCTGATCTTGGCAATCAGGGGCGTCACTTTAGCAACTGTAGTGGACACATTTACACACGTCATATTTTTTTTTCTATGCAAGGGAGAAGGAACTAAAGGCTATAAGCCCACAAACCTTTCCCTCCAAGAAAAAAAAAATGAAAACAAGATAATAGCGAAATTCAAGATCCATTAATTTCGAGATGCCTGGACACTACGTTTGAATGACTGGAGGCCATAGGCAGCAGGAAATACAGAGGAAGACAGCTCCAGAGTTGACCTATTGCATACATGAAGGACTGTGAGTAAAGGTTAACTCTTGCATTAGAAAGCTGGACAAAAAAGGGATGAGGGTTGCTGCTAGATGGGTGCTCCTTGCCCGCCGTAGTGGTGTAGAGATGCAGGCAGACAGTTCAGAGGAGCAGTGACCGCGGAAGCAACGACAGAAAAGAGATAGAGATGCAACAATATGGCGAAGAGGTAGAGACTGAAGGATGCCAGTAAGAGGAGGAGAGTCAAAGAAACGAAAAGCCTCTGACTTCAGCTTGTTAAAAAGAGCTGTATGTGAGGAGCCTGCCCACAGATGAAAGTTGTACTCTACACAGGAGCGAATAAAACCCATGTCAACAACTGTGCAAGGGTCAAGGAAACACGGAGTCGGCTTAGCATGCATAACCTCTTGGAAGCAGATTTTACAAAAGAGGTAATATGATCTTTCCAAGACAAATCCCGAGTAAGTGAAACCCCACGTATGCTCAAAGGTTGATGCTGAATTGAGCTGGGTATTGTTAAAAATTATAGGATATTTCTTTGGTAGATTCCGATGGGTCGAATGATGTAAGAGCTGAGTTTCTGATGCATTAAAAACAACAAGATTACTTTTACTCCAATCAGAAATATGAGCCAAGTCAGACATTAAGTGTGCCATAGCCTCATCTCTTGTTTGCCTAGACGGATGCTGTGGGAAGAGGATGGAAAGGTAAAGGATGGAGTCATCACCGTACGAGTGGATTGGGTTAGATGTACAACTTAGGTCTTTGCTGAGTGGAAGGAAGATAGTTGGTGATAGGACAAAGCAGGGAGGAACGCCACTAATGATAACTCCAGGAGAAAAACAGTTTTCAGTATAAAGGTATGGACTCTTGTGTGGGTATACCGACAGTCTCAGCATGAATGTAGGTGAACTGCACTAGGGGGTTCCCAGAAGGGGTGGAACCCCTGCCACAATCCCCTAATATAATATGAGTATCTACAGTTGCCAAGATAAATGAATGAAATTAACTATATGTATGGATGCCGGCCCAGGCATGAAATAGCCAGGGTTTTCCGAGATAAATGGGTATATTAGTGGATGAAGAGTTTGGGAGGAATCTGAGTGTGAAATGGAGGGAGAGTAAGAAATTGTTTTGGAAGGAGGTAAAGAAAGTAAGGCAGTGTGAAAGGGGAAATAGGAGGGGAGTGAAAGATAGGAATAATAGATTGTTGGTGGAGAAGAGAGAGAAATTGAGGAGATGGAAGGAGCACTTTGAGGATTTGTTGAATGTAGAGAGTGAGAGCAGTGTGAGTATAAGTGGTTGGGGAATGGCTGGGAGAAGAAGAGATGAGAGGAGGGAGGAAGAGATCAGTAGGTCGGAAGTAGTGGAAGCGATGAAGAAGATTAAGCTGGGAAAGGCCCCAGGAATTGATGGAGTGTGTGGTGAAATGCTTAGGTATGGGGGTGAGATTGTTGTGGAGTGGATATGGAAGTTGTGTAGATTGGCTTGGGAAGAGGGAAGGGTTCCAGAGGACTGGAAATCAGGTATAATTGTTCCTCTGTACAAAGGAAAAGAGGAGAGAGAAGTATGTGGTAACCATAGGGGTATTTGCCTTCTTAGTGTGACTGGTAAAATATATGGTAGAATACTCATTGATAGGGTTAGGCATATGACAGAGGAGCTAGTTGGAGAAGAACAAGGGGGATTTAGGAAGGGAAAAGGGTGTGTAGATCAGATATTTGTTCTAAGATGTTTAGTGGAGAAGTATCTAGAGAAGGGAAGGAAAGTGTACGCTGCCTTCATGGACTTGGAGAAAGCTTATGACAGAATAGATAGGAAAGGTATGTGGAAGGTATTAAGAATATATGGAGTGGAGGGGAAATTGTTGAGTGCTGTGAAGAGTATGTACGAGGGAGCTAGGGCTACGGTGCGAGTGGATGGTGAGCTGAGTGAGTTCTTTGATCTCAATGTGGGACTGAAACAGGGGTGTGTAATGTCTCCATGGCTGTTTAATATATATATGGATGGGGTTGTAAAGGAGGTACAAGGTAGGGCAGTGGATGTGGGGGTGGCCCTAATGAATGAGGGTGAGATTTGGAAGCTTCTGGTGTTGCTGTTTGCTGATGATACAGTATTGTTGAGTGAAGATGAATGGGAGTTGCAAGGTTTGGTGAATGAATTTGGGACAGTGTGTAGGAGGAGGAAGCTGAAAGTTAATATAAACAAAAGTAAAGTTATGGTGTTTGAGAGGAATGAAGTCACAGAGTGTGCAGTGAGGTTGGATGGTGAGGATATGGAGAATGTGAGTGCATTCAAGTACTTGGGTAGTGTGATGAGTAAGGATGGAACTTTGGGGGATGAAGTACGTGAAAGGGTGCAGCAGGGAAGGAAGGTTGTTGGCACACTGAAAGCAGTGATGAGAAATAGGGAGGTGAGTATGGAAGTTAAGAAGTCACTGCATGATGGTACTGTGATCCCTACCCTGACGTGTGGAAGCGAGGCGTGGACCTTGCAAGAGGGGAACAAGTCGAGAGTGAGAGCAGTGGAAATGAGTTACTTGAGAGGAGCATGTGGAGTGACGTGGAGGGACAGGTTGACGAATGAAGAAGTGAAGGAACGTTGTGGGGTAGATGTGGATGTGGTTGAAAAGATTAGGAGAAATACACTGAGGTGGTTTAGACATGTGGAGAGGATGGAGAATGAAAGACTGACTAAGAGGGTGTATGTAGGTGAGGTGGAGGGAGGGAGAGGGAGGGGTAGACCGAGGATGAGGTGGAGGGATGGAGTTGAGAGGTATATGAGGGAGGGGGGGTGAGTTGGGGGGAGGGGAGTCAAATGGTGGGTGACAGAGTGACTTGGAGGCGTTTTGTCTGCGGCCACCCTTTGCGGGATTGGGGCGTCGGGCTATAGATAGATAGATAGATAGATATTATTAGTGGGTGCTGATTTGTTGAGCCAGTGGATGGCCATGGACAGAATATGATCGGTATATCGTTCACCCAAGAAACTACTTAGCTTTTGATTTTCAGTGTTTCAAGACGACAAATGAACAGCTGAAGATATTTACATCAGATATAGTTGATTTTTAAGGCTATATGTTCATGGAATTGTGATTATACAAGCTGTCCTTAACTCGGCTAATCCGTGCTATGTCAAGCGGACAGCAGCACTATTATACATAAATACATACATACATTTTTTTTATCAATTTATGGCGGAAAAACGAAAAATTTTCCTTTTTCCTGTTATGCCACCACAATCGTCATTTGCATTGTACCCCCCCCCTCCCCACACACACACACATTCTCCTCTTCATCTTAATGAAATTCACCACCTCTAGTTTATCTTCCAGCATTTTGCTCCACTTCTCTTCCCTCCTTTTCTTTCTTTATACAATAAAGATGTCTCTCGTCTCCTCAGTGTTTTTATGAATGATTACTGCCAACATACCACCGCGATAACTGAATGGTAGTACTGTTAGATACAGAGCTGCTGGACCATTAGCGCCGGGGTTCGGGTTCAAATGCAGGCTGCTAACGCCACTTGATTCAGGTGCCCATTCATCCTTTGTGGATTTGTAGGTAAAATGATACAGTAGGGTAACCCGATGGGGAGGTAATTGTTGCAGCGTGGCTGATGCAGTTACCTTGTATCCCATGATAATGGATAAATAACACGCCAAAGGCTCCAAGGCCTAACTATCAGAGATGACCATCGAGCTTCTGCGTCTCATGAAGTCTGCCCCCACCTTTACCTTGTACTGCGGATGTGTTCCCTGTGTGCTGTCAGTTGAGTGAACTGGAAACTTTCCCTCCTAGAAGTCAGGCAAGGATGTAGCGATTATACTGCCCACCACTTGTGCTGCTGGCTCTGTGCCTTCTACAACACAAGAGGAGGGGGGGGGGGAGACAGCATTAAAAGCTGGAATATCTTTCTTGGTTTCATAATCCGAGAAATCTAACAGCTTTGCAGGTCAGTCCAGATGAGCATGAGCAGCAAGGGTGATGAGGACGGTGGTAAAAATTTTTGAATCTTATTATATTTTCGCCTTACCCATTACTATCTATAATATAATGATCCGATTTCTCTATGTTTGTTTGTTACCTTAACACAGCAATAACCACGCAAGGTAATGCAAGTTTTCTTGGAGTAAGGTAAACGTTAAAATGCTCTAACGTGAAACAATTTCCAGTCCAGTCGGGCCACCGGTTCCCAAGTTATGACTCATTTCTATGCTTCAAAATTAGTATTCGCTTCTAGTGGAGGGGGTGGATTCGTCCTTGATCCGGCATTGAAATTACCAGCATGACAGAAGAAAGAAGAGTGACTTGTTCGTTGTATTATCACTCTTTTGACTCTTCTTATACTCCCAAAATTGTATACTATAATGCTATAGTATAAGTTAGTATAACAGCAAACACTGCTATCCTGCTCTCTCTCTCTCTCTCTCTCTCTCTCTCTCTCTCTCTCTCTCTTCTCAACGGGTGTGCCAGTAGGATAAAGATAAGGGACAATTCCTCGCTCCGTCTCGCTCACGGCATGAGTAATTCAAATTTCTGTTACCTTTCTACTGAAAATAGGAACTGACTTGACATCGAACTGAGGCCGCCGAACACGGCCTTTAAAAGAGTTTAAAAGGCTGTTTTTTATATATAAATTGCCATCACTCCGTCTCTTCCTTCTGTTCATTTCTTGTATATTTTTTTATAATTTTTCACAACATAACTGAACTGGTGAATTTTGAAAATTCATTTATCTTCTAATCTTGTTCCTCCGTGACAGTGTTCATACTGGCAGTTTCCACACAACTTAGATGTTGCACACCCATAACCGAATGTAGCACCTGATGGCGTGGTGCAAATCCTCGTTTAGGAAGAATTTACGCACATGTTCTTTTAGCCAGAAGAGCTGTATGTGGACCAATGGATAAGCCTCGTAACTAAAAACCGATTCAGTAGACCAGATGTAACATTAACATTATATAGCAGCAGGAGTCTTCTGTTGCCAGAGGACCTGGTAGGACGATTCGTTCTCGGATAACCGGGGGCATGTTTCGTATTTATTAATCAGTTACAAGCAGAATATCAGAAATGTTAAAAAGTACTCATATATCAGAGGCATAAGTCTACTGAACATACCAGGTGAGGTAAAGTGTACCTGCATGAAAGATTGGTGACTGAGAGAGTAGTACAACATTCAGAACACCGTATTGAGAAGAAATAGGGAGGTTTTGGGTGTGAGAGGATAATTATGTGTGTGTGTGTGTGTGTGTGTGTGTGTGTGTGTGTGTGTGTGTGTGTGTGTGTGTGTGTGTGTGTGTGTGTGTGTGTGTGTGTGTGTGTGTGTGTGTGTGTGTGTGTGTGTGTGTGTGTGTGTGTGTGTGTGTGTGTGTGTGTGTGTGTGTGTGTGTGTGTGTGTGTGTGTGTGTGTGTGTGTGTGTGTGTGTGTGTGTGTGTGTGTGTGTGTGTGTGTGTGTGTGTGTGTGTGTGTGTGTGTGTGTGTGGATCAGGCGTTTGTTTTGAGCAGCATATGAGTGAAAGTGAGGGCTTCTATGGAGTTGGAAAATGCACATGACAGTGTTGAAAGACACATCATAAGACAAATATTGCAGATGTATGAGATGGAAGAGAAACTTGTTTATGTAGTGAAAAGTTCTTAGCAAATGAGAAGGGCAAGTGTGCTTGTAGGAAGAGAAGGAAGTTAATGGATTAAGGTGAAGATGGGGTTGCATCAGGGATGTATAAAGTTTCCATTATTATGCAATCTGCATGGGCTAGTGAGGAAGGTAGATGTAAAAGCACTGGGGGGGAAGGTGCAGCACAAGTTTAAGAGATGCAGGGAGAGTGGAACCTTGGAAGTAAACAAGCTGTTTGCTGATGATAGGCTACAACACTTGTCGCAAACTCAGAAAGTAAAATCATGCATCTAGTATCTGAATCTGCACGAGTTTGCGAGAGACAGATATTGAGACTAAATGCGAGAAAAAGTGCAATGATGAAATGTAACAGGGGAACAGACAACAACGCTATGACAGTAAACCTAAATGAGGAAGATAGTGCATTGTTTTGGATATTTGGGGAAAGACATACAGTAGCAACAGACAAAACTCAGGGACCTGAAGTAAGTCATAAGACAGGAGAAGGGCAGAAGTAGTAGGAAAGCAGAGAAGCGTATGATCCTGAAGATCAGTGTCTGTTCAGGGAAGGATGTGTAAGACGTCTACTTAATAAGTTCTATGGTTTCTTCTATTCCAGTGAGCTACGCTGATGAACAAGTCATTTCTCCATACCTTATACCAGTGTGGTGAGTGAATGAGGTTGGGTAAAAAAAAAAAAAAAAAAAATTCATCTCTTGCCAGTTTCGTTATGAAGATGGACTGAAAAGAGGAGAAAAGTGTGTGCATCAGGTTTTGTGTGAAAACATGATAAAAGTGAAGCAGATATCCTCCATATGTTTAGAACTGCCTTTGGTGATGACTGGTTGAGTAGGGATGTTGTTTATCAGTGAATAAAAAGTTTCCTATATGGCAGAGAATCATGTAGCGACGACCAAAGTTCTGGGCGACCGTCGACATTATCCACTGGTGAAATGATAGCTAAGGTGGAAGAAAAAATCAAACTGATCAACCTTTAATCATCTGGGGAATTGCTAATGAACTGGAGATTTCCTTTGAATCATGTCAGGCAATTTTTACTGAACACCTTTGCAATTGTCGGGTATCTGCAAAATATGTTCCTGTTGACTGTAATCAAAAGTTTCACCGTCGAGAAGTGTTGGGATCTGAGAACAAGGCTAGAAATCGATACTTCATAAACTTCCTTATTACTGGTGATGCGTCATGGAGGTACGGTTATGATCTGAAACGAAACTCTTGTCGTCCCAGTGGAAGTCAACATCATTACCATGCTCGACAAGGCATGACATTCTCAATCAAATGGGAATACAATATTAAGCGTGTTTTTTGATGTCTGAGGTATTGTTCATCAGAATTTTGTACCTTGTGGTCAGACCTTTTATAAAGAGGCCTTAAATCGCTTGAAGGAAGAAGATTGAAGAAACCACTCCAAGCTGTGGCAAAATGGTAACTGGTTTCTGCACCATAACATTCTTTCACACACTGCTGCCTGTGTTCAAGAATTTTTGGCAGGAAAAGGAAAATAATCCTGTAGTACCACAACCTCTGTCTTCATCCGATCTTGTACCTTCATTTTTTATTTTCTCCCCAGAAATAAAATGAAGCTGCAAGAAAGAGATATGATGACATTGTACCCACCCATCATAATGTGAAGGCAGAACTCAGTCGCATTGTAACTGACGACTTCTTCCTTTGCTATAAAAAATGAGGATATTGGAAAAAGTGTACATCAGCTGGTGGGGGCGGGGGGATTCCTTCTATCGAAGTAAATGTGAAGCCTTAAAAGTTTTTGATCCGACCTTGTATTTATGAAGGCACATTGGTCCCAACTGTTTTGCGCAGATGAGGCATTCGCCCTAAGCGCTAACAACTAGAAATAGGTGCCGTGCTGAAAATGAATCGTTGAAGATTATGAACTGACGGGATGAGAAATGACACGGTAAAACAGAGATGTGGCAGTATACATAGTATGTTGGGAAAGGTTATCCAGAGTGGTATGAGACGTATGGCTGTTTTCTTCTTTTTTTCTATGTGAGGAAGAAGGAACCAAAGGCTACGGGCCCGCAAAATTGTTCCTTCCAAGAGAAAAACAAAATACAAGAGAGAGCCAAATTCAAGATCCGATCATTTCGAGATGCCTGGACATACTGCGTTTGAAAGACTGGAGATCATAGGAATCAGGAAATACAGACAGAGGGAGACAGTTCCAGAGTTGACCTGTTCCTAGACGGGTGCTACGCGCCCGTCGTAGAGGTGGAGAAATGCATGCAAACAATTCAGAGGAGCAGTGACCATTGAAGTAGCGATAGAAAAGAGATAAAGATGCAACAGTGCGGCGAAGAGACACAGGTTGAAGGGAGTCAGTAAGAGGAGGAGTGTTAATGAGACGAAAAGCCTTTGACTCCACCCTATTGAGAAGAGCTTTATGTGGGGAGCCTCCCCACAAATGAGAGTTATGCTCCACACAGGCGTGGATAAAACCCCTGTATGGAGTCAAAAATTGTGCAGGGGTAAAGAAGGAACGGAGTCGGCTTAGCACACCTAATCCCTTGGAAGCAGATTTTACAAGAGATGTAATATGATCTTTCCAAGATAAGTCCCGAGTAAATGAAACCCCAAGCATGTTCAAGGATGATGCAGGATTAAGCTGAATATTATCACACATTAGTGAGTATACCTGTGAAAGATTTTGTTGGGTTGATAAGTGTAAAAACTGAGTCTTTGATGCATTAAAAACGGCCATATTACTTTCACACCAGTCAGAGATACGAGCCAAGTCAGAATTAGGTGTGCCATAACCTCATCCCTTGTTTGCTGAAGTAACTGCTGAGATGGACGTTGCAGGAACCGAATGGAAAGATGAAGGGTGGAGTCATCAGCGTATGAGTGGATAGGGTTAGATGTACAGCTTAGAAGGTCATTGATGAATAAAAGGAAGAGAGTTGGTGATAGGACAGAGCCCTGAGGAACACCACTGTTAATAGATCTAAGACAAGAACGATGGCCGTCTACAACAGTGGCTATAGAACAACCAGAAAGGAAGCTAGAGATGAAGGCACAGAGAGAAGGATAGAAACCGTAAGAGGGCAGTTTGGAAATTAAAGATTTATGCCAGACTCGATCGAAAGCCTTTGAGATGTCAAGTGCAATGGCAAAGCTTTCGCCAAAGTCCCGAAAGGAGGATGACCAGGAGTGTGAAAGGTAGGTGAGAAGATCGCCTGTGGAGCGTCCCTGACGGAACCAATACTGACAATCAGAAAGAAGGTTGTGATATGAAAGATGCTTTAAAATTCTTCTATTAACAATTGACTTGAAAACTTTTGAGATACAGGATGTTAAAGCAATTGGACGATAGTTAGAGGGATGGGAATGGTCACCCTTCTTTGGGATTGGCTGAATGAGAGCAAACTTCCAGCAAGAAGGAAAGGTACAAGCTGACAGACAAAGGAGAAAGAGTTTGCATAGGCAGGGTGTAAGCACAGAAGCACAGTTCTTGAGAACAACAGGAGGGACTCCTTCAGGCCCATATGCCTTATTAGTAATGAGGCCTGTAATGACAGAAAATACATCAGCTGAAGAAATTTTAATGTCAGCCATGAGGAAGTCAGCGGGGGGATGTGATGGAGGAACAGCACCGGAATCGTCTAAGGTGGAATTGGAGGAGAAAGTCTGAGCAAAGAGATCCGCTTTATCAGCAGAAGAAATAGCTACAGAGCCATCAGAGTAGAAAAGAGGAGAGAAGGATGATGAGGTAAAGTTGTTAGAAAGGATTTTGTCAAGGTGCCAGAAGGAGCGAGAAGAATTTGAGTTGGAGAGTTGAGAGTATTTAGTACGGATGAAATTATTTTTAGCAGAATGAAGAACAAACTTAGCACGATTCCAGGTAGAAACGTATAAAAGATGTGATTCAGGGGTGGGTTAGCTCCAGTACCTTTTATAGGCCTTCTCCTTGTTGCGGACAGCATTAGAACAAGCGTGATTAAACCAAGGCTTTCTTGCATTAGTCAGAGGATATGAGAAAGGAATGCATGCTTCCATACCCGACAGAATAACCTCCGTAATGCGCAAGGCACACTCAGATGGCTCCCGGCCATGGAAGCAATAATCATTCCAGGGAAAATCAAAGAAATACTGCCTGAGGGCATCCCAATCTGCAGCTCCAAAGTGCCACAGACGACGTTTCCCTGGAGGGTCCACAGGCCGTACCTGAGTGATAGGACAGATAAGGTAGTGATTGGAGGAGCCCAACAAAGAGAAAAGATTAACAGAGTAAGCAGAAGGATTAGTTGTGAGGAAGAGGTCAAGTATGTTGGAGCTTTCTCCAAGGCGGTCAGGGATACGGGTAGGATGCTGTACAAGCTGCTCTAGGTCATTAAGGATAGAAAAGTTGTAGGCTTGTTCACCAGGTGGATGAGTGAAAAGAGAGCAGAGCCAAAGGTGGTGGTGAAAATTGACATCTCCTAGAATAGAGATTTCAGAGAAAGGAGAATGGATAGAATGCATTCCATAAGACAGTCCAAGAATTTTTGATAGTCAGTAGATATTAGGAGATAAGTAAACAGCGCAGATATTATTTAGTCAGAGAATGACAGGAAAGCCGAAGCCAGAGTGTAGAGAATTCAGAAGAATCAAGTTCAGGAACACGAGAGCAAGATAAATCGTTGTGTATATATACACAACAGCCACCTTTGGCTTTGAAATGAGTATAGAGAAAGTAGGAGGATACAGAAAAGGGTTTGCTGTCAGTTGCCTCAGACAGCTAAGTCTCAGTTAGAAAGAGAAGGTGAGGTTTAGAGAAGGAGATGTGGTGCTCAACAGAGCGAAAGTTAGAGGAAAGGCCGCGAATGATGCAGAACTGAAGAAGAAAAGAGTCAGACTCCGAGGCCACGTGTTGTGCTGTCATGATTTTTTTTAAATTTTGGAAAAGGAAGTGTACTGTGTACTGTGCATGAAGTTTGGTGTTGATAGAAAATCTTGTATTGGAGAGCATGCTGGCCTACTTTCTGTGTTACTGAGACACTGAAAAAGTTCAGCAAAGGGGGATGGTCGGGACCTAGTCCCGAGGGCTAATGAAACGGGAGCTCCAGCCCTCCCTGTCATCAGCTTCCCATCCACCTTGAGAGTACTGCCCTGCTCAACTGGTGCTACAGAATACTCCTCTAGATAAGAATGTGCGATGAGAGACTGATAAAAAATGAACATATTGGACGCAGTGAAAGGAGAGAATGTAGAAGGCCAAGAAGAAGATATTAGGACGGTGTGAAGGGGATTCTAAATCAGCGATGGTGAGAGGAGTGTAATGAACAGAGGGAATTAGAATGAAGTGGTTTAAAGGAGAACAGCTAGCTGTCACTGATCTATAGTACACAAGAAGTGAACCAACTAGGGCAAACCACAGAACAAGTGGTGTCTGGTTGTTTATGTTTTAAGGCTGCTTTGAAGCAGACCATAATGTACTACAACTGAGAGATCAAAAATTTGTGAATGAGGTTGAGTTCTCTCGCTTCTGGGAGCCATGCTACTTGGGCAGGTAATGCGTGCACAAAGATTACAATTAAAATTCGAATGTAACGCACAAACCGAGATGCAGAAAAATGTGTACAGGTTGAAATGTATTAAAATAATAATCTGCCCTCCTGTTGTTCACTGGAACGCAGTCTCGCACATTAAGTCTCCTGCATACGAGATGGGGAAATTGTCAAAATTGTGTTCTCAGTGGGGATACTCAGAGGAGAAAGTATTAGTAAGGTAAACATGCGTCCTTTTGATTCATAAGAGGACCATCATGAGGCTGTTTGCAACACAAATGCTGGACGAAGCTGTCAAACTCTAAAACCAATACAGACTGAGGGGTTTCCTGCACTTTTCTTACAGCCATCTTTTGCCACACCTGTTGAGTACGTAGGTAGATTTTTTCCATTCCACCACCAGAAATATTTTGTCTCCTGATGTAAGAGTTCATTCTTTCCCTCTTCATGAAGTTGAAAGAGTTGTAACCACTTTTAGTATGCTATTCGACGAAGTAGGTTAACCTAACAGATGACATGAGACGACTTGTGGATGACATTCACGTGGGAAAGATTCCTGAGTTTCTAAGGCTTGCGTGCTGAGAGAACAGTAATACGCTCTTTTTCACAGCGCTCTGGTGATTGATTCTTGTATATTTTTTTTTTTCTTTCCTTACTTATTGGCCCTTCTCGGCCTGCTATGATGATGATGATGATCGTGACGATGGTATACTCCATTTTTAACTTGGTAGTTGACGGAATGACCCCACATGAAAGAACATATATATATATATATATATATATATATATATATATATATATATATAGATATATATATATATATATATATATATATATATATATATATATATATATATATATATATATATATATAGATAGATAGATAGATAGATAGATAGATAGATAGATAGATATAGATAGATAGATAGATAGATAGATAGATATGTACAGACCCTTTATTGTCCCATTAGGAGCATAAGGTCTCGTGACTAGGCTTGAAAGTGAGGTGTTTGGTATAAAATGTAGAAAATGTGAGGGTTGCCAAGGTCGGTCTTTGCATGGAATGTTTCTTATTCATGTATGTAATATGTGAACTGCAGGTGTTTGAGTAATGTAGCCTTTGTATTATTGTTTCTAGATATCAATATGGTCCTCTGTGAGTTTGTACAATATTGTAAGTGTGTGTGTTTAAGGAGCGTTGTGATACCTGGTGTATGTGTAAATGTATGATAAACTTTGCTGCCTTTGTTTTGGTCTGTCCTGACTAATGTTACATTTTGTGTGGGTCCCTCACGACAGCACAGAACACTTGCTGGACAAACAAGAGTGTTGTAAGCTATGTTTACAATATGTGCTGTGCAGATCTGTAATTTTCATTCCTCTCTCTCTCTCTCTCTCTCTCTCTCTCTCTCTCCCTCTGTCCTTTTAACGCCTGAATAATAAAATCACCTTCAGCATAGTCTAACCTTTTCATCGCATTGTATTTTCAATCACACTTTTTTCTCTTTAGTAGTCTTCTTGACAAAAAAAATATATATATATATATCTTCAGTAATTGGTATCATTACTTTCTTAATGCGAACATTATTCTACTTTGATACATAATATTCCCCCCCCCCTCAGTATTGTACAGTAAGTCAACGTTTTCCATCCAGCGTTCCTCAATCAAGCCATTCCCTCTTCCCGTTTCATTAGCACGTGACGTAAACCATTAATTCCACCAAGGCATTCACCGCCTGTGTAATCATTGGCTCAGACTGGTCATTAGGCGACCTGTTAGTACAAACCAGTTCTTACAGAGGTGGGCGGGTACTGTGGCCGTGCATGGGAAGGGCTCGAGGGATAAAAGGTGGGCGAAGGGGTGACTGGGTAATGAGGTGGTCTGTGGGAGTGGGTCAGTGGAATAATGTGGATGGCATCTGTGGACAAAGGTGATGTGGGTGTGGGGGAAAGGAGCGACTGTGGGTGTGGAAGTAGAGCACTGGTTAGAGTGTTGTATGCAGCACTGACCTGTGGTGGTGGCTATGAAGCTCCTGATGAGGTCAGCGGGCAGGAGGGTGCGGGGTCGGGCGGTGTGATCGGCGTACAGCTCCAGCATATAACGTGGCACGTGGGGGGCACCTCCCCCCGCCACTGCATCGGCCTCTGGCAGTCGGAACTCACTTAAATTCAACTGCAGTCCTCCCTGTGTGTCGTAATTGTAGTCGTATTCATCGTCGTAGTAGTAATAGTAGTCTTCGTCGTGATCAGTGGCATTGGCGGGCGCAGGGGCCGGCGCTGGTGCGGGCGTGGTGCCCACCGTGGCCAGCAGCAGCAGTGTGGCCAGGTGGGCCGCCCACAGCCTGCGGCCTGGCATCAGGGAACGGCACTCGCCTTCCTCCCTCCTCCTGCCGCGGCGGAGCACAGCGGCACACCGCCTACTCACCTGCCGTCATCACCCCGCGCTGCGTCCCCCCCCCCCCAGGGGACGCCCACACTTTGCCACCTACCGCCCAACGCCGACGCAAGCTGCGGGAGGCGTGGCCACGGGACTGGCACACTCACTGATATGCCCTCACCTCACACCACACCTGGAATACTGCCCTCACTACGCACGCCGTATTGTTCACCACACTTTCTTCACCACAATACCACACTACTCTCACCATACCACCACACTTACTGGCCCTGCTGCAATACAAGACTGGTACTGAATGTTAAAAGTTACGTGCTGTAAAACCGCCGCAAAGAACAGATCGTAGGACCAGCACTACTTCAGTTTGATTTCCTCTCCTCTCTTTTCTCTCTGTCACTCTCTCACTCCCTCAGCCTGATACCACTGGCGCCGGGTGACCGTGCGGGTTGGCCGCCTAACCACTACTGGCTGTCTGTCCTTGCCGCCACCAGTGTGTGTGTGTGTGTGTGTGTGTGTGTGTGTGTGTGTGTGTGTGTGTGTGTGTGAAGAGGGTTTATCATGCACATTTTTACCTATTTAATAGTATTATTGTATTCATTAAAATACAGTTTAAGTTAGAATTTTGGCTGACGTTTATTGCATAACCAGTTTTTATAAAAGTTTTACTCTCATCCCATTTAACAAATATATGGATAAAAAATGCTAATCTCATTATATGTGACTTATGATTAGATTACCAGTTTATACAGCAAGGAATAGGTTATTTTCAAATGTTCTATGTTGCTTCCAGTACTTTGGATGCGTGAACCAATAAGATACTTTCATGGCTAATGATCTGCACATGTAATATGCCAGCAGAAGCGTGCAGTATTATGTGGCGACAGCATCATGAACACTGGCTGAACTCATGGTATTCTTTAGCTTCCTTGCATGATCACGTTGTTTCCTATTTTACTGACCATGATAGCGATGCAGCCTACTTATGCAGCTACCTTCGAAAATCAATGTTAGGCGATAAGGAACTCTCAGAGAGTGCAACACCCGCGCCCACCAACTGGCCTAAGAGTAAGACAACATTTTACCTCGATCTGTGACCTTCACCTTCGACAGAGAACTCTCAAATTCGAATTACTTCATTCCTGCCCAACCGTTAACCCTTCCACCAACTTTGGTCTAAATCGGACCAAAACTGTCTGAACTGATTTCGTCCAGTGATCTTGCTCTTTGATCTTTCCCTGTGATCTTGATCACTGACTCACTCTTCTCAAAATCGGATCTCTTTATCCTAGTTTTTTAACTGATTTCTTCCAAAACGTTTAATCTCCGTTTCCTTTACTTTCGTGTATAAAGGCTCCAACATGCATGCATGCGTCGGTCTTAGCCATCTAGTGGCGGCTCTTCACGCTGCTCGATCTCTGGCAGCCTCCCTGTTCAATTTCCTATCTCTTAGATCACGCCCAATGCCCTCGTCCCACATCTTTTTTGCCTGCCTCTTGAAATCCTATCCTCAACCTTTACAACTCTCACCTTTTGGACCCAGCTGTTATCCCCCATCCCCTCAGCACGCCCGGATCATCTCAGTCTACTCTCCTAATCACAGAAGCAAAACATTCATGTCCCATACTTCCTCTCAACTTTCCATTTGCAATCCTACCCTCCCAGGCCTCTCATTCAAGGACGCATTACACATTCATTTAATCGGTCCTTTCTGCACGTCTGACCCTGCAAATATCCTCTTCCTTTACTACCCAAGTCTCACTACCGAACAATATTACACGCCTGACACATATTTCATACTAGGATCCCTGAGCATGAGGGGAGGGAGGGCCTTTCCAATGCCAGACGAGGTAACAACTCCCTGAACTTCAACCATTACTTACCTTAGCCACAAAGCTAGCTCCAGCCCCACCTCCAGCATATAACACGTCCCTCAAATAACAAAAATCTTCCACAAACACAAGAGACTTTCCAACAGGATTAATCCAATCTGGTCACGCCTCTCAGTTTCTACATGCTCTCCCAGACACAATGCACACACAAAATTGACATTATTTCACAGCCTACCTCCAATACCACTACAACTCTTATGCACCCACTTATCACAAACATTTCACAAGATAAAGTTACTTCCCAATGCCTTGTGGCAAACCACACAAGGGCACATTCCCTCTGCTTTGACAAGACCGCCACCATCTCTAGTTATCATCACTTTTGTTTTATCCACATTTACTCTCAAGCCTGTGTGCCCCATTCCATCTTTCCACATCGTTAATCTTTCCTCCACCTTTCTTTCATTCTCCACAGTCAACACAAATTCATCAGCATACAACGTCTCCCATGAAAGACCATTCCTCATGTCAGGTATGAGAGCTTCAAGCACCATGATAAACACTAGGGGGCTCAAATCTGACTCCGTTGGATAGAAAATGTTTAAGATGACCTGGCTATGTGACCTGGAACCCTGACCTATTGTCCTCAAAGCAATAGGTCAGCCTTTTGGGTGTTTCTCAACTTATCCACCAAGTTTCATCTAAATCATGTTAATACTGGTTTAATTACTTTCTTACACGTAGACACACGAGTCGAAATTTGATCTTGCCCTGTGACTTTGATCTTTGACTCATTTACTCTCAAAATTGGATTCCTTCGTTCTGGCCTGACCCTTAACACTTCCACTAACTTTGGTTCAGATCGTATCAAAACTATTTAAGTTGACCTTATCCAGTGACCTTGGCTTTTGACCCATCCCTGTAACCTTGATCTCTGAGTGACTGTTTTCAAAATGGAATACTTTTATTCCTACCCTATCCTCAACGCTTGCAGAAGGTTAAGTCTAAAATGGATGAAAACAGGGTTGGAGTTATTGTATTAGTAATATAGGAGTTGTTGTATTTGTAATTTACTTGAACTGTAATTAACTTTAACAGTAAGAGTGGTAGCTGCCTCTGTGATTGAAAAAGTTATCACAGAATTAATTATAATTGTAATTTAAATGCTTCTTCAGAACCCAGCGTACTTGACTCCATATCCACACAGGTGACCAACCTTAACCTCACCCCTACCAGTGAAGTTACCGATTTGGGTGATTTTAATGTCCATAATGTAGAATGGTTCCTATATTCTGCCGAGACTGACAGTACTGGTCTAGGATGCGAGCTGTTTGTAGAATCGTTTAGTTTCACGCAATTGGTAAAACAACCAACCAGAATATCAGATAATCCTGATCAGAGCACCTATTTCATGGACCTATTCCTGACAAATAACCCAGATCAGTACAGGATAGGTACTCTCACCACTTGGATCCTCCCACCACAATCTCATTAAAGTCTCATTCGTCGGTTGTTCCAAACCTCCCCTTTCTGACCTTGTCAGTGTGACCAGATGGCACTCTTATAGAGCAGACTGAGATAAATTTAGAAATTATCTTGCTGATATCCCATAGCAGTCTTTCTTCTCCAATGACAATTCTACCCAGTCCCACCTTAATGACTGAATACAAGCTGGTATGGAATTGTTCATACCCAGTCAACAGTTTACTAAAAGATCAGACTCCCCAAAATGGTTTGACATCAATTATGCCAGAGCAACGACCCCCTTAACATATAACTCTTACCTAAAATGAAAAACATCTGAATCTCTCTGTTAATTTAAAATTGCTAGAAACCATGCAAAAGCAGTAATAAATTTAGCTAAATCAAACTTTCTTCACAACCAAAAGTCCAAACTATTAAATAATCCTAAAATGACAATAGAATATTCTGGTCAACTCTCAGTTCTTTCAATAATAACTTTAACAAGTCTGCACCTACTTCCCCGCTAAAATCTTCAGGTATTAACACTATAAATGGAAAAGTTAGCAGTATGTTTGCCAGAAATTCTACTTTAGATTAAGTTAATCAGAACGTCCCTGTACTAGAACCTGACTCTCCCGAAATTGTCCACTTAAGATACAGACTAGGAAAGTAAAATCCATCCTAGACAATTTACCAACCAACAAACCTCAAGGTCCAGATGGAAGTCATCCCATTGTTTTGAAAAAGTGTTCCCCAGAACTTGCTTCTGTTCTAGCTAAATTACTCAGACTATGCATACGTACTTCTTCATTCAGTAATTCTTGGAGAGAAGCCATATCCATACAGCTCCGAAGAAAGGAAGTTCCTTTGACCCATCTGATTACAGACCAATAGCTATCACATCTTCTCATGGTAAAGTATTTGAAATTGTAATTAATATGCACACTGATCAACATCTTGAAACCAACATCTTAATTAGTGACAGACAGTATGGTTTTGCCACGAAAGGTTCACTGTTGATATACTCAATCTCCAGACTCATACCATCCATCAGTCAACTGACCAACATGGAGAAAACCATGCGGTAGCCTTTGACATTAATTTTTTAAAGATTTTGACAGAGTGTGGCACCATCGCTGCTATCCAAACTCCCTATGCTGTTCCGGTCCAACTGCTACAAATTTTTTTATGAATAGAGGACACCTGTAATCTGGTGTATGGATTATTTTTTTTATTCATTTGTGTTTTCCTTCCTCTGTTCATCTTCTGCACAAAAAAGAAATTTTATTGTAACTGCAAACTTAGTTACCGATTAAACTTTCAAATTAACCGCCATCATGACCATAATGTATCTACTGAATGCCACCATATAACAAAACCCTGAAAAAGGCATTTCCTATTGCTAAGCCCTTTCCCACACAAAGATACACAAAGGAACTACCACTGACATCCACTTCAGAGGGTACACCCAACTGCCCAACCACCCCACATGTGATATCATTCCCCTCATTCTCCATTTTTCCATTCATAACGCTAACCTGAAACACTAATTACTCTCAGACTTCTCCAGGAATGCTTCATTTTTTGCCACAAACATAACATCTCCTTCACTCTAGCTGCTCACCTAGCGTTGCATGCTTAGGGTAGATATTGTGACCTAAGAAAGATGGTATTACCATAGAACAATAAGTCTGCAAAAATCTTACCTTACAAAAAGCAATTGAAATTGTATTTGAAATGTATCTAATACATTTTTAATGTAATTTTTTATTGTAAGGTTTTATAGTAGTACTTAAACTTACTCTTGAAACTGGTACTATGTTTGGTATTTAGATACTTTTTATATGAAGTGATGTATTTAGTATTTAGTAACATTTAAAGTATTTTGTGCCCATCTGAGTACGGCTGAGTCATTTACTGCGAACCCCAGTGTGGGTCCTCTCCCTATATCTGGGAGACTCCTAGTTCTGAGAACAGAGTCGACCACCCCACTGAAGGTGGACCAGCTCAATTCTGCCAACTTCTATCTGGAAAGAATGATGACTACTCTTCATATTGGGTCCCATCTGAAGATGGGGTTCCCAGTACATAGGTCCAGGGTTGATGGTGTTCCAGCATGGGGAGTGAACCCTGTCTGAAGACATGGGGTTGTAAGGAGGGCTTCCTCCAGGAGTATTTGGAAAAGGGAGGAGCTAAACACCTTTCTGGAGCTACGAGAGCGCTGGGTCCCATTGCTGGTGGCGAGCATTGCAGCCACCCATCACCAGGCAGGACGAGAAACAATGTCTAAATTTGGCATGGGAGATGAGACTACAGGGTTTGTAGCAGATGAGTTCTGTGACTCAGCCAGCTGTGAGTGCCTCTCAGATTGTTAATGTTTCTAGGTCACCATCGACATATGGCAAGCCGTTAAGGACCTGGCTGGGGATGCTGGAGTGCATGACTACTGACCTTCTAGTCATGGTCGGCCTTATAGGTGGTGTATTTTGACAGATGGAAAGCAAGATTAGTGGCCAGCCAGTTTTCACAGCGGTACGTGATACCTGACATATTCGGAAACTGTAGCTCTGAAGTTGTGTGACTTTCGTAGGACTGACTTGGGTTTCAAAAGAGTATACAATTTAGTTTAGGATGGGTCATCATTGTGACATCAACAAGGAATGCAGACAAGACCACAGGCACTTGAATATTGCAGTGAGTGAAGATATAACTGGTAATGAGATCATAGCTGCTAACAGCAGATCAGTAAAAGATTTGTGTGTTGTTAGGGCAGTTGGTTTTGGGCCAGAAAATGGCACTTGTTGAGGGATGGGGTTAGTCAGTACTTTGTGGGATGGTCTTGTTGTGCTTTGAGTTTGTGTGTGGAGGGGGAAACATTGGCTGTGTTGTGAATTTCTTGAGAGAAAGGTAGCGAGGCTGATGATACGACATCTCCCCGGGCGGTGATACGTAGTCGGAGAAGTGTCTCATACTGTAGATGCTGGGGAATGAGGCAGGGGAACAAAGCTGAACTGATACATGTATCTCCTTTAGGTGGGCTGGGGAACCCACAACATCCTTTTCTTTCTACTATTTTATCCATTTTATCTTCAATGACAGCAAAATGTTTCTTTGTGGCTGCCATAAAACAGATGCTTGGGAACACTGTATGGGTCAAGGGGTGGACAGCAGGAAGAGTCTGGGCATCTGAGGGAGAAGAGAGGGAGGGACGAGGAGCTGGGTTAAGGACTCAGAGCCATTGCTTAGTGTCTGTTAGGGTGACTGGGTCTCTGCAGGTGGCTTCCTGTAGTTCTACTGCCTGCTTGTAGTCTGTGCAGGACTTGCAGCTGACTGTGTGGGATCCCCATACACAGATAGCTGTGGGGTTCATCTGAGCATTTAGACCTTTCTTTGGATTTTGAGGGATGAAACTCATTGCATCTGGGACAGCATGTCGAGTCCCTGCAAGACAATGCACGGTGTCCAGAGGGATGGCAACTGAAGCAACTCAGAAGTTTGATAGCATATCTATATGTCCTGAAGGACAGATGGTCAAAGACAAAGCATTTTAGTTGGGATCATTTGAATTTCAACATTACCATGTAGGCTTTTTTTGTTAGCCTGCGCCAATGCAGGAAAAGGCCGAGAGGTGGAAAACTTCATATAACCCTGAGATGCAGCTTTGATCAAAAGACTTAAGGCGTTGCAAGGTTTCAATTTTGTGAATGCCTATATCTACTGCACGTCCCATTCACCACTTGACAGGCCAATACTGCTGATGAAGCTGAACATTCAGTTAGGGGATCCAGCTTGCCTACGTTTTCCTAACTGATCTGGAACAGGAGTGCTGAGCCTCTGCCTAGGGGGTGGGTTTTATCCTCAATAATGTATTTATCAACGTGGACTCACTGAGAGTCTCTGTGAGTTTTATGTGAAATGGTGAAAACAGGGTTACCATCAGCAGAAACAATGATGTACGAGTACACTTGGCTCCACATGAAGGTACCACAGCCTGGTGCTGGTGTGAGAGGCTGAGAAGGAGAACTATCTATCTATCTATCTATTTATTGCCAGACGCCATAATCCCGTAAGGGGTGGCCACTTGACTTTGAGTTATTTGTTTTACGAGCAAGGGCACGAACCCTCCACCAACCTACTTGTTGACACGTAGGGAGCACGTATGGTTTGGTTATATGGTTACCACCTAGCGTTGTAAATGGTTTCTTGGCTTATAGGAAACCATTTGGCTTGTCACTCAATGTAAAGCTACCTGTAAAGGAAAGAAAAGGAATAAGAAGTGACAGGAAAGATGGGGGAAATAGGAAGAGAGGAGGGCAGGCACAGAAAAAGAATGATAAAGGCTAAGGAAGAAGTAGGCAGCACTACATCAAGTGAGTGGATAGTACACTTGGCTACACATAAAGGTGCCACAACTTGGTGGTGGCGAGTGGAGCTACAAAGGACCAACTCGATGTTAAGCACAGAACATGACATAGCCAGTCCCACATACCAGGCTGTGGTATCCTCGTGTGGAGCCAAGTGTGCAGTGCCATCCGGGCAGATGTATTCTGTATGGTCGTGGTGCTATGGGTCGGGGCATAGGGTGCAATGGTGTAATTATCTCCACTAGAGACCTTTGGCTTGACACAGCCTGGGTCACGTCCACTGGGATGGCAGCAATTTCAGAGGTATCATCTGCGGTTGATCTTCCTGTCCTCTTCGTCTCGGCGAATTGTTGGCACTCCCTTGACAATGGCTGAGGGCTGGCTGGCTGGCCCAGGCCAAGGGTATATGATTATGGGTATCAGTCAAATGCGCTGGTTAGAGCACTTGTGTGTATCACTGATCGCTTCCATAACGAGATTTCTTCAGCCAAAAGACATCAAGCACCTGGGCTGCATTGTTTTAATTTTCCCCGGTACGTTCAGCTCAGGGGAGGCGAGAGGAAGATGGGGTTAGATATATAAACAGCAAAACCTGTAGAACTCATGAAGGTGGTGTTTGCACTTCACATATAGCAATGAACTGTCATTTGCATACAAATTTTAAACCTGCAAGGCATTTTATATCCAGCGAGTCTATTTTCAGCATGCAAAAACACTTTTTTACATGATCACAAAGTAATGCTAAATTTTATATACATAAATTAATATTAACTGAAATTTATTCATAAATCAGTCATTGTTAGGCAGGGACCCAGCCAGTACAGTATTTGTTAAGGGGGGCTGAATTTTGGTTTTCATTATTCTTGAAATACAGCTGTTTGGAAAGCATTGCAACAGTATTTACTATAATTAAAAATGTATCTAGTCCTAAACAGCAAATGAATTAGCAAAGAAAACAATCATCAACAGCGAATTGCAGTTTAAATTAGGGGACAAAATAACTGCCTTCTCGTTCAGTTTATCTTTAGAGAAAGGGGAAAGAGGTGCACGGGCCCCTTGGGCCACACCTTGGCTGCGCCCATGTTGATAGGAAATTATTAGAAGAAAATATAATTTGAATCTTGTACTCAACATGAATTTAAAATTCCGACTTATCCAGCAGTGTACCAGTCTCAGATCAGCACCCACCTCTGGAACAACTCCTCCCTCCACTCATCTCTCGGCTGGTTGAATTAGTCAGGGATGGAAAGGGTGTCAGCCTACAGGTAATAATTTAACACAACCCCCTAGATTTGGATATTCTTACGACCAAAGCTGCGAAATTCTCTACGGTGGTATTTTCTAACTGTTCCTACGCCTTCGTGGGCTACGGGTTACTGCAGGCTGAGGTAAAGGTTAGTCCTTACTGACCTCCCTGGCAGTATCGTTTTAGTCCGAGGAGAGTGAAAGTAACCAATGACCAAACACTTGGCGGGGTGGCTGGCTTGCTGATATACTGTATGGGGCAAAGGAATAGCCCTTAAACTAAATGAAATTAGCATGGTTCTCTTGGTTCTTGTCTAATTTGTGATATTACAACTACAATATATCAAGTATAAACTTAGTAGTTTTGCTGTTAATAAAGCAGAATATCTAAAGTGTTTATAAAAAGAGTAAAGCATGGCTTGGTGTGGGAAGCTGTTACTGTGTCTACAAGGGATTTTGTTAAATCGGGGAACGCTGGAACAGAAGTGAACAAAATAAGTGGCCTATTATCCTTACACGCTTCAATGTAACAACATGTGGAAAATACTAAAAGGAAATCATTAATTTTTACCGTTCTCGATGCACTCTTTGTGCACACTGAGAAAAGACTAACTGCAAAAGAAGACAACAGAATCGAAAATGGGAGAGTAGTGCGTGAAGGAGCAAAGGAATCCAAGAAGCATGATTGGGTCAACTTTCAAAGTTAACTACTTAAGCTAAACTGGGAAGCTTCCAGTTAAGTCAGTCCATTTTCTTCATATGAACTATGGTAAGTTAATTGAATAAGTTAATCAATTAAAATTTCTTGTTTTGTAAGTACCCCAGTAAAACACTAAGGGCACCAATGTACTACAGTAATGTACCATTTTTGTTTATTACTGGTCCAGTGCTGCCAGTAAGTAGCCTATACGAGGACCTACCTACTCGATTCACACATTACAGAAATACTAAGGTTCTAACTATGCTCTCTGCATTGTTTAAATATTTAGTGTTGTTATTGGATTAAGATGCAGTTAGCCAATTGTTATTGTAGAGATGTTTATTAAAATGAATATGGAGACTGGATGAGGAGTGAGTGAATGTATTGTTAGGAAGCGAGATTTGCCAGTCAGGTTGTCAAGGAGCTTCTCGACGTTTCCCGTTGTTTACCGTTGCTTCGGTACGAGTCAGAGTTGCCAGTTTGCCTGCTGTTTGTGAGCGTAGTTATTTCGCAAGTTATGCATTAATTTTTGTGCTCTTTTTCTCTATAATGTTTTATTTATGTGATTGTTTGTTAAACTGTAATAATTTGATTTGGGTTTGTTTGCTAAATGACTTACAGTGTTATTTAATGTAAGAAAAGTCTTGCATGTTTTAGATATCTTCGAGTTGGCAACTGTTGTTCTTGTAGAATGTAGAAAACTCCAGAATATAGGAAGCATCTATAAGGATGGGGAAGAGACTACAGGAAGTGTAGTCGGTTTTCGATTCAGTTTGAGTGCAGTGCAGTGTCAGTGCAGTGAAGTTTGTATATTTTCGGTACCTGTGAAAACAGTGAAGTGTTTGCAGTGAAGTGTTATTGAAATTCGTTATCATCGGTACTCGTGAAAACAGTGAGGTGTGGTCAAGCATTAAGTGTAATTGCAGTTACTAAAGTTTGTACAGCTCCAGTGCTCGTGGGATTACTGCAGTGAAGTTGGAAAGCATTAAGTGAAATTATTTGGAAAATATAGTGAACTTTAAGAAGCCAGTGTTTATTTTCGCCTCAGCTGATCTTGTGTGCTGTACACCGAAAGGCTGACCATAGGAAGAACAGCTCACTGGGCAACGTCCTTCCTGTACCGTACTACTGCTGTTGCAGCCTGTGGCAGTGTGGGGTGGGGATGTAACAGTATGTTTGTACCCACTTAATGTATCCCATGGGTGTGAGACTGGCGTGGCACGACTATCAAAACTTACTGTTGAGGAATGTTTGTGGGTTGGGTGGCATGGGTAAGATATGAAACTTGTGATTTGTGGAAGATCTGGAATAAGGAAGTCTACTGAGAAAATTATAGAAGAGAGGGTGTTTGAGTGGTATGGTCATATACAGAGGTGATGAGACTGGTATATGTAGTGAGTTTGGAGGTGGGTGATGGCGTGGTAGGCCACAAAGAAGGTGGAAGAATACCGTAAATTAGTGTGTGACAGAGTCAGGGTTTGATGTGAGACAATTCAAACTGGTACACAACGATTGTTAAAATATTTTCATTTAACCATACCTCTAGATAAGATATTTAGAGAAATGCATTCCAGGTGGTGCGAATTCTCGTATTTTCAAGTCTTTAGAAAACAAGTGGTGCCTGGCACAACAAACCCCGCCAGACAGCAGTTATTTTATTGCTGTTAAATACTGACTCGTTTCTACCATTTAGCAGCAGTGCACAATTAAAGTCTAAGGTAATGGGGCAAATGTTTTCAAGTTACGCCCTCTGAAAATTCTTGATCTTGCGTTTGACCTTTCAAGGTCACTCAAGGTCATGCTGCCAAACGAAAGCTCATATGAGACTTCCTATTTCTTGGTAATAGTAAATATCTCTATCTTCAATGAGTTTCGAGTTATAGCCCCCTAAACATGTGTGACCTTGAGTTTGACCTGTCAGGGTCACTTACCGTCAAAGGTCAAGGTACCAATTAAAAACCCATATGGGATTTTCTATATGTTGATAATAGTAAATATATTCCTGTCTTCAATCAGTTTCGAGTTATAGCCCCCTGAATATCCGTGACCTTGGGTTTGACCTTTCAAGGTCAAAGGTCTTTGTGCCAAATGAAAGCCCATATTACGAGTTCCTGTATGTTCCTAATAGTAATTATAGCCCTCTGAAAATCGGTGACCTTGATTTTAACCTTTCACGGTCGCTCGATTACCTTCAAAATTTAAACGCTTCTTTTGGGGACCAGTGCCCACATATCCCAAAAGTTTCATGTAATTTCATTCAACCGTTTTTCCATAATGTTGCTAACAAAGAAAGAAAGAAAGAAACTCGACCAAAAACAGTACCTCGTAGGACTCCGTCCGGGTGAGGTAATAATATAATTTTCTGTAGAACAACTTTTTTTTTTTTTAAATCACGGAATAAGAGGTTACCTTTTATTATGTCCATCATAGTCGCACTGGAAATCTCTTGTAGCTGGGTAGCTTATGCTTCTACCAATTCTCCTGACGGCTTCACGTAACAGCACTCTGACGAGGTTTTCCCGTTGACATTCACAGTAAAGTCCCCCACTCACAAACACAGCCACAGCAGAAATATGTCCACGTACAGTAAGCTTCTCACCCTGCACTACAGAAGCCTTCCAAACCGCTATAGGCCACTTATGCTTGAAGTATTGGGTGGGAGTGGGTTAGTTTTCCAGTGACAGAAACTGTTGATCGCCGTCTCTGCTACAGTTAACCTTCCGAGTCTGTTAAACATGACTTGCACATGTATGATAAAACAGTCCACCAATGTCAGACGTGCCAATCATTCATTAGAGTATATCCTTACATTCATAGACACACTTGTTTTATTTTTACTGTCAAGTCGTCGCATGTCATCACATCATCTGCCATTGTCTTTTCTTTTTTTACTCAGTCCAACTTGTTACTAGAGAGAGAGAGAGAGAGAGAGAGAGAGACTTGGAGCGTGGAAATCGTACACGTTATAGGAAGATGATCACCAGGCAGAACACAAACATCGTGGCAAAGTTAGCCTCTTTATTTGCTGACGTTTCGGAAAATACTTATTCCATCTTTAGAGCAAAATCTACAATCGAAAAATATACACATTTAAGATTTTTATGTTATAACGATCAAAACAAGACTAAAAACATCAAAGTACAAAAAAAAACGAAGTCTGTTAAAATACCGTGTTCGTAAACCAATAAGTAATAAAATCTAAAAAGAATGGGGTAGGAATAAGGAAGCAAAACGTATCTGTAAAACAGTAAGTGCAATGCTGTAAAAAACTTACCTAGTGTGGAAAACAAAACAGTTCACAGAAAGCCATGTCACTGATTGAAGGGTTAAAACGATATTGGTACAAAGCTTCCATAATGGGAAGGTCCGTGTCATTGCTGCTACCACCAAGAACTGTAAAGTAGGAATTAGAGAAAGGATGGTCGTGTTGTTGTGAGTGGTCCCGTATTGCTGAGTGTGATGGATTGGTGATTAACTAGCCTGTTCGAACTGAACGACCTAAGTGTTCATGGATTCGTGTCTTTAGGGGTCTTATTGTTTTACCTATATATGCCGCCCTACAGCTGGCACACGTGAAGAGGTAAACAACGGATGCTTATACTGTAAGTGTGAGGGAATGGTGTCTTTTACCTTGAAAAAAAAAACTCTGGATTGTTTTTTGGGTTTTAAATACAACTCTAAGTGACACTTGTGGGAAGTGTTCAGCTAGAAGTTTTTTAAGTTTGTTCCTCAGTGTGAAGCTAAGGTGTCCCGTGTATGTTGTGGGAAAGTATAGAATGTTTTTCGGAACAGAAATGACTTGGACCTTTGAAGCAGTAAAGAATTTATTAAGGGTCTTACCAATGTACGTTTCGGTGAATCTTTTGGGGAAACCATTTTTAAACAACAAATCTTTAAGAAAATTAAGTTCCTTATCAAGGTGAAAATAATTCGAGCACAACTCATAAGCTCTATGGGTGAGAGTGCTGAATGGATTACGTTTATAGCTCAATGGGAGGAATGAGGAAAGTTTCATGCATAATCCAGTGAAGGTTGGCTTCCTGTATAAGGCAGTTTCAAAACTATTGTCCCTACGGAGAATATTTATATCTAAAAATGCTAAACTGTTATTACTTTCTAGGTCACAGGTGAACTTGATGTTGCCATGCTGAGAATTCAAATAACTAAGAAACAACGAGACATGATCAGTAGATCTAAAAACCAAAAAGGTGTCATCAACATAACGATGATAAAACAAGGGTTTAAAATAAATAGGACACTCAGCTACCCAACGCTCTTCGTGGTAGCACAGGAAAGCATTGGCTAGTGTCGGTCCTAAAGGTGATCCCATGGCAACACCATCACATTGTTTATAAGCTTTATTGTCAAATAAAAATATGCTGTCCTTAATTGCCAGTTCCAGAAGAGTCTTAAACTGAGTAGAATCAAATCCATTACTGTTATGAGTACTGGAAAATAAACGATCCAAACAAATGTTGATAGTTTCAGCAACAGGAATGTTAGTAAAGAGAGACTTGATATCGAGACTAGCCATAACACAGTCACCGAAGGATTTATTTATCAGCTCTTTAGTAAAACTAAAAGAATCCTTCACAGTATACTCACTGGTGGTAATGGGTGATAGCAATGGGACAAGGAATTTTGATAAGCCGTAATTACACGTACCGATGGCAGAGAGGATGGGACGTAAAGGGACACCCTCTTTATGAATCTTGGGAAGGCAATAAAGTATGCCAGGTTTTGAACCACTTACATACAGTTGTGAAAAAACAGAGTCACTAATGATGCTCTTGCCCTTAAGTGTGCGTAAGAATCTGTTTATTTTATCTTCACACCTGAATATTACTGTGAATAAGTCTTCCATTACATGTACAAATTTTGTACGATCACCTAAAATATCTAACATATATATATATATATATACCTAGGCTGCTTCCCCCAAGGAAAGGGAGGTAGCCGAGACAGGACGACACACTCCCCATTTACACATCCATTCAAACACATTCATTCACATCTTAGCCCCAAAGGGGAGAACGGTCAGATCCTCACCGCACCACACCGCACAAGGGTCAACTGCGCAATGCAATCAGTGACATCCGCAGCAGGGCCCGACAGCAGAGCTGGTTTACCCCTGCCACATCATAACAGACTCATCCCCTTACCCGCACCTGACTTGAAATAGCTGATCAGACCAAATGCGGGAGAATATCCCCTCTGGGCTGCGTCATCACTTATTCATTCACAATTTCTCTCCATTTATTTCTGTCATGCACAGCCACTCTTCCTTGCTCAACAGACACCCCTCTCGCATCCAGCGCTCTCTTCACACTGTCCATCCATCCTATTCGTGGTCTTCCTCTCAGCCTTACACCTCTCACATCAGATCTAGTTATCTTTTTCACCAATCGCTCATTATCCATTCTCTCCATATGCCCAAACCATCGCAACACCCTCTGCTCAACACTACCAGCCATCTCCCGAACAACTCCAGTTCTCCTTCGCAGTTCATCATTCCGCACTCGATCCATACGCGTTACACCACACATACTCCTCAGACACCTCATCTCCATTACATTCAAACTTTTCCTCTCTGCTACACCCATATTCCATGTTTCAGCCTCATATAATGCAGTCGGTACCACAACACCCTCATACAGCCTTCTCTTTACATCCATTCCAAGAGAACGAAATCTAAACACTTTTTTCATTCCTCCCAGCACCTTTCCTACTTCATTTATTCTAAATTTCACTTCTGCATCTATTCTTCCATCCACAGCAACATGTGACCCTAGATATTTAAAACACTCTACCTTCTCAAGCAACTCGCCATTCAAAACTATATTCATCCCCCTACCATCTACCAACCTCGTACACTTGATCACTTTACTCTTATTCTCATTTACTTTCAATTTCCTCCTTTCACACACCCTTCCAAACTCCTCTACCAACTGTCTCATTCTCTTCTCTGAATCAGCCACCAGTGCAGTGTCATCTGCAAACAGGAGCTGCTTCAGATTCCACTCTCCACCATCAACATTCACCAGACTCAGACCTCACCTAAAACTCTTGCATTCACCTCCCTTACAACACCATCCATGTAAATATTAAACAACCAAGGCAACATCACATATCCCTGTCACAGCCCCACTCTCACGGGAAACCAATCACTCACAGCATTTCCCACTCTTACGCAACGCTCTACTATTTACATAAAAACTTTTCACCCCTTTTAGTAACCTACCATCAAGTCCAAATAGATAGATAGATAGATAGATAGATAGATAGATAGATATATATAGAGAGAGAGAGATAGTATATATATATAGATAGATAGATAGATTGGTAGACAGATATATATATATATATATATATATATATATATATATATATATATATATATATATATATATATATATTGTTACGGAACAGCGAAAGATAATGTACACTTTAAGTGAGAATACTAAAAATCACTACTGTCCCGTAAAGTTCCAGGTTCAAAACAAAGAGTTAGGTAAAATTACAAGTTAAAGTTTAATGCTCAAACTAACAACAAAACATTCAGGACTCATAAGGATAATGTAATGGCAAAAACAGGTTAAATATATGGTTAACTGCAATAGCCTATGGGGAAGATCATGAGACATTATGGAATACCAGAGGAGTTTGTGAGGGTCATTATGAACATGCATGGGGACACATTTTGTAAAGTGATGGTTGATGGTTGTCTGAGTGATTCGTTTGAAGTCAAGTCCGGAGTAATTCAAGGTGGTGTTCTATCGCCTTTATTATTTATATTGGTCATTGATTACATTATGAAACGTGTTGGAACAGAAACCGGTGCAGGTATACTTTGGGGAGAGAACAGGAAACTTTTGGATTTAGATTATGCAGATGATATAGTTTTGATTTGTGATGGGCCAGAAGAGATGCAGAGAGTGTTGGACTGTTTGGTGAGTGAAGGTCGCAAGGTGGGTTTGGTTATTAATTGTGGAAAAACTGAAATAATCAATATGAATATGGAAAATGCGCTGGAATGTGTAATTGGAGGTATGGTTGTAAAGCAAGTTGATAGGTTTAAATATTTAGGTACTTATTTAGCCAAGGATGGTTCTTTGAACTTTGAATTCGAGGAAAGGTTAAAGAAGGCTAATCAGGCAATGGGAATGCTTAAAAATATTTGGAATAATAACAATTTTTCTGTTCATACAAAAATCAAACTTTATAAGGTAATGGTTAGGAGTATCTTAATTTATGGACACGAGTCTTGGTACAGCACAGTGACTATGGAAAATAAATTCTTGGTGTTTGAAAATAAAGCACTTAGAAGAATATTAGGAGTTAAGTGGTGGGAAAGGATACCAAATAGTAGAATTAGAGAAATAACGGGAGTGCAGCCGATCGATGAATATGTTAGATTCTCACGATGGAAGTGGCTAGGACATGTGTATAGGAGACAGGGAATAGTACGAGGTACACCAGGGTGGGTGGCACTTGGTATGAGAGGTAGAGGAAGGCCAAAAGAGACGTGGGTGAGGACAATGAGACGGGAAGCTGGAGATGAGTGTTGGGGAGATCTTGAGGAGTTAGCACAAGATAGGATGTGGTGGTGTGAGTTCATCGAGGCCCTATGCATCCCCGAGGGTGCCACAGGAAATGATTGATTGATTGATTGATTGCAATAGCCTCTATTAACACAAAATTAGCATGAGTAAATTTATCTAAGTCAGCCCTGTTAAAATGAGATACCAGATAATACTCAGTGAATGCCAGATATATTATTACAGATATAAATTATTATTAATGATGGCTGACAACAAGAACCTTCCGTAATTTACAAAAAACTTACCAGGCCTAAGAATTAACCTTATGCTAAACAGTACAAGAAAAAATGCAACAACAGTTATACTCAAATTACACACAGCTGCTAGATGGTTGGAGACTTCCTGAGCACTCACAATAATAATAACTGTACAGGGGAGGACAGAGATGTGAGCAAAATGAGGAGTAGATCTAAGTGGCAATGATGCAGAGACTGAGCTCATTATATAGGGGCTGGCAGAGCTTGATACAACTTGTAAGAAGGACGCGCAAATGAAGCCATGGGGACAAAGAGTTGACAATCCCGCTCTGAACAACAGAAAGAACGACTTACTCTACTATAACGGTAGAAGGGGGGGACTGAGGCAGAACACGCTCGTGATCAAACATGCAGCATACTGTGCGTTAAAATTACACAAAGGATGATGAAATCATAGGCTATGTAACACCTCCCCACAAAAAAAAAAAGAAATTTACAAAGAAAATTTCTTATTACTCTAAAACAATCTGTCTAAAGTCTAGATAAGCAATCTGCAATAACATTTTCTTTCCCCTTGACATGTTGTATGTCTAATGAATACTCCTGAAGAAGTAGACTCCATCTTGTCAATCTCTGATTTTTATCTTTAAACTTACTAAGGAATTTCAGTGGGTTATGATCGGTATAAATGACTATGGGGTCAAAACCAGAACACAAATAAAATGAAAAATCCTGTAAACCCAAAATCAAGGCCAAAAGCTCTTTCTCAATAGTTGAGTAGTTCTTTTGAGGTGGAGTGAACTTCTTACTGTAATAAGATACAGGGTGTTCAATACCCTGATCATCCTCTTGCAGCAAAACAGCCCCAGCTCCTGTATCACTTGCATCAACAGCCATCTTAAAAGGCTTAGCAAAATTTGGAGTAGCGAGCACTGGCTGACTTAATAGGATAGCTTTAAGTTTGTTGAAAGAGGATTCACAGTTATCGGTCCAGACAAATTTAACTCCCTTTTTCAGTAGGTCTGTAAGTGGTGATACAAGAATTGAAAAGTTAAGAACAAATCTCCGGTAATAACCTACCATTCCCAAAAATCTTTGTAGCTCTTTCCTACTTTTAGGTCTGGGAAGATCACTTATAACCTGAACCTTAGCTCCTGGTGGTGCAACATGTCCATCACCAATTACATACCCAAGGTACTGAACTTTAGCTTGACCAAACTCACACTTTGATAAATTACCTACAAGATTAGCATGAACCAAACGCTCAAGAAATTTACTGACATGGCATAGGTGATCTTTCCAGTTGTCACTGAAGATTAATACATCATCAATATAAACAACACACCCTGCCAAACCCTCTGTTACAACATTCATGAGCTTCTGAAATGTGGCTTGTGCATTCTTCATACCATATGGCATTACAGAACATGCAAAAGTCTTTCCTAGTGTTACAAAACATGAGATCTCCCTAGCACGTTCAGTCATAGGTACTTGCCAGTATCCCTTTAACAAATCAAACTTACTTATGTACCTAGCCTTTCCGATCTTGTCTATGCAATCTTCCACATGAGGGAGAGGGTAAGTGTCTGTTTTGGTTATCTGATTAACACGTCTGTAGTCGATGCAAAGCTGCTGTGACCCACCTGGCTTAGGGACCAGAGTGACAGGAGAACTCCACTCGCTCTGATGGGGCTCAATCATCTTGTGGTCCAACAGGTAGCCAAGCTCCTTCTGGATGAGAGGAACTTTCACTGGGTTCACACGGTAAGGAGGCAGTTTAATTGGCTTTGCGTCTCCAACATCGACATCATGCATCAACACAGTGGTTCTTCCTGGAGTGACACGGAACACTTGCGGGTACTCCTGCAGTAATGCCGAAAACTCTTGCCTTTCCTCGGGAGGTAGATGAGAAAGCTTAGTCTGGAGATCATTCATGATATCAGGATTCTTCCCCAAACTATCAATCAGGCTCATACTGCATGGGAGAGCTTCACTTGCAGACTCGGGTGGAACAGCTACAGTGCAGACTGGATTTTTTTCGTCCCGCCCGTGATATAACTTTAGCATGTTGATGTGACATAGTTGCTTGTTCTTTCTACGATCTGGTGTGGCGATGACATAGTTGACATCACTGAGTTTCTTCTCCACGAAATAAGGACCACTAAACTTGGCTTGAAGAGGTTGCCCATGCACCGGTAGCAGAATCAAAACCTGATCTCCTGGCTGAAAGTGGCGTAACCTGGACTTCTTATCATACCAAGTCTTCATCTTCTCCTGAGCAGCTCCTAAATTCTCTCTCGCCAGCTGTAAAGCAGCGGACAGCCGTTCTTTGAACTTCATCACATACTCCAGCAGGTTGATGTCATCTTCCTCCGACAGCCAGCATTCCTTGAGTAACTTAAGGGGTCCTCTTACTTCATGGCCAAACAGTAGTTCAAAAGGTGAGAAGCCCAGTGATTCATTTGGAGATTCTCTTGCAGCAAACACAACGAATGGAAGACCTTTATCCCAGTCTTTCTGATGTTCCAAACAGTATTTCTTGAGCATCGATTTGAGTGTTTGCTGATATCTCTCCAACGCTCCTTGAGTCTGGGGATGGTAAGCTGAAGACGTGATCTGGGTGATGCCCAACTCTTTCAGAGACTGTTTGAAAACATTTGACATGAAATTACTTCCCCGGTCTGACTGTACCTCCTTGGGCAGACCAAACTTTGTGAAGAACCCTAGCATTTCCTTAACCACGTTCTTTGCTGAGATATTTCTAAGTGGAATGGCTTCAGGATAACTAGTAGCCATATCAATCAGGGTCAACACATAAGAGAATCCTGAAGAAGTCTTAGGAAGAGGGTACACAATATCCACCAACACACGGGTGAAAGGCGCCTCAAAAGGAGGAATGGGAACTAGAGGTGCAACCTTTTCGTTCTGATTACACTTCCCCACAACTTGACAGGTGTGACAAGACTTACAATACCAGGAAACATCCCTGAAGATACCTGGCCAGTAGAAGTGTTTCAAAATGCTTGCCACAGTCCACCTCACTCCAAGGTGTCCTGCCAAACTGGAATCATGAGCCACTCTAATGATATCGTGCCTACAAACACGAGGGATGACAACTTGATGTACAACCTCCCATTCACAGTCGGCTGATGCTGTTGGGGGTCTCCACTTCCTCAAAAGTACTCCTGACTTTACATAATAACAAGTAGAAGCACCGGCTGACTCTTCTTCACTGTAAGCAGAGTTAGCTAGACCTTTCAACTCAGGGTCAGCAACCTGCAACTCAACCAACTCTTGACGAGACAAATTATCAACACTACGGGGTACTGCCTCATCTGGTGAGTGGTCCAAATTAGCAAGAAAAGTGTCAGCTAGGATAACATCATCATCATCATTATCCTCTAAGTCATCAGTAACTTTAGACTTAGCCCTAGTGACAGCACATGCAGGGAACACATCAGGGACATCACAATCCTGGGTCGCAGCCATTGGCTCACTAGACAACTGAGGAGCTGGACACACTTGACTTCCACCAATATCATTTCCAAGTAAGAAAGTTACACCTGACATTGGGATTGTCTCAACCAACCCAACCATAACGGAACCATTAACAAAACCAGACTCTAAATTCACTCTGCACAGAGGGACAGAGAAGTAATTATTCCCGACACCTTGTAAGATTACAGTTTCATCAGAGGAATTAACATTAGAGCCTAGAACACTGGTCAGCATAGCACATGAACTCTTGAGAGTGTCACCCACGTTACTGCTCAAAAGAGGAGCTCCATCATGATAATTTAAGTTACCCCTCAAAGCAGGTTCAGTTAACTCAGTTAAAGAATTCTGGGAACTCTCAAGAGTGGACACTAGACCAATTGACTGAATATTTAAAGACTCGTTTTTGTTCACATCACGCTGTCTCCTGAAACATATCTCCGTAGTATGACCAAGCTTACTACAATAAGTACATTTACTTTTCTGAAATCTAGAGGTGAAGCTGGTATTTACTTCCTGAGAAACATCATCTTTATTCTCTTTCCTGTTACCTGTACTCTGAGTAGAGGCAACGTACTTACTCTCAGCTTTCCCTCTTTCTCTAGAATATCTCTTGTGAGTGAGAACATATTCATCAGCTAAAACTGCAGCATCAGACAAATTATCTATTCTTCTCTCATCAAGATATAGGCTTACATCTTTACTAATACACCTTTTGAAGTCCTCCAGCAAAATCATCTGCTTAAATTTACCAAAATCAGAATCCACATTCATAGAATTTAACCACTGCTCTAACAGATCTTCTTTGATTTTTGCATACTCAACATGGGATTGCTTATCTTGCTGGTAAGTTGTCCTAAATTTTACTCTATAGGCTTCAGGAACAAGCTCATAGGCCTTAAGAATCAAGCTCTTAACTACATCATAATTATCAGATTGATCCTGAGGCAAAGATGCATAAGTTACTTCAGCTTTACCGGTGAGAACAGTTTGAAGGAGTACTGGCCAATACTCCTTGGGCCAATTAAAACCTGTAGCTACCCTCTCAAACAACTGAAAATACTTTGTTAAATCAGATTCATTAAAAGGAGGGACAAGTTTAACATTTTTAGCCACATCAAAATCATCAGAGCTAGATGATCCAGTTCCACCTTGTTTCATGCGATACTCATGGTCTGCCTGAATCCTAGCAAGTTCAACTTGTGCCTCAGCCTCCTTAGCACGAGACTCCGCCTCCTTAGCACGAGCCTCCTGCAGGGCTAGCTGTAACTTAGCTAATTCAATCTGCGTTTGCTCATTTGGAGGAGTTACATTAAACAAGCTTTCATTAATCATGTCAACAATTTGATCTTTAGAATGATGAGAGTGAACAACAATTCCCAATTGTTGAGCAACAAGCTTAAGTTCATTCTTTGTTCTGTTTTCTACATCCAACACTGTTTGCACATTTGACAAAAAATCTTTGGCTTCATCAAGTGTAGTAATAGTAGACATCATGAATAAATCACAGTCACGAAATATCAAGCAATATCCTTATGATAATATCCTGAATATCCTGATAAGAGGTCGCCAAATTTATGTTACGGAACAGCGAAAGATAATGTACACTTTAAGTGAGAATACTAAAAATCACTACTGTCCCGTAAAGTTCCAGGTTCAAAACAAAGAGCTAGGTAAAATTACAAGTTAAAGTTTAATGTTCAAACTAACAACAAAACATTCAGGACTCATAAGGATAATGTAATGGCAAAAACAGGTTAAATATATGGTTAACTACAATACCCTCTATTAACACAAAATTAGCATGAGTAAATTTATCTAAGTCAGCCCTGTTAAAATGAGATACCAGATAATACTCAGTGAATGCCAGATATATTATTACAGATACAAAATATTATTAATGATGGCTGACAACAAGAACCTTACATAAATTACAAAAAACTTACTAGGCCTAAGAATTAACCTTATGCTACACAGTACAAGAAAAAATGCAACAACAGTTATACTCAAATTACACACAGCTGCTAGATGGTTGGAGACTTCCTGAGCACTCACAATAATAATAACTGTACAGGGGAGGACAGAGATGTGAGCAAAATGAGGAGTAGATCTAAGTGGCAATGATGCAGAGACTGAGCTCATTATATAGGGGCTGGCAGAGCTTGATACAACTTGTAAGAAGGACGTGCAAATGAAGCCATGGGGACAAAGAGTTGACAATCCCGCTCTGAACAACAGAAAGAACGACTTACTCTACTATAACGGTAGAAGGGGGGGACTGAGGCAGAACACGCTCGTGATCAAACATGCAGCATACTGTGCGTTAAAATTACACAAAGGATGATGAAATCATAGGCTATGTAACAGTATATATATATAATATATATATATATACCCCCCTGGGGGTAGGAGGGTTTTTCAAGAATACTCCCCCAGTATCCCTGCTTGTCGTAAAAGGTGACTAAAGGTGTTGGCGGAGGGTTAGTGCCCCTCCCCGAAAAACAACTAACTAAAAACAAACAAGAAGCCTCGGACAAGGACTGACCAAACGATGACGACCCAGGACCTGACAAAGGACTTGGTAATGGGTACATGGAATGTAAGAGGAGCGAATGATGAGGTGAAAGAGAGGGAGATTGTCCAGGTGCTTGAAGGTGCGAAAGTGGATGTATGTTGAATAACTGAAACAAAATGGGGAGGAGAAAGTGTGAGAGAATGGGAGTATGGATGGGGTATATGTGCAGGAGTAGGTGAGAATGAGAGGGCAAAGGAAGGAGTGTGTATAGTTGTGAGTAAAAGATGGAAGAAGAGCATAAGACAGTATGGATCAGTTGGGTCAAGGATTGTGTGGGTAAAGTTGAAAGTTGGAATACAAATGTGGGCGATTGTGTGTGTGTATGCGCCAACGCAAGATCGTGCTAGAAGAGTGAGAGAAGAGTTCTGGACAAATGTAGAAGTGTGCATGGAAAAGTTTGGAAGGAATGAGAGAGTGTTTTTGATCGGTGATATGAATGGTAAAGTTGGTAATGTGAAGGTGGATGGAATAGTTGGTGATTGGGGTGTGCCTGCTGAGATAGATGAGAATGGGGGTGCGTTAGTGGACATTTGTGCTGGGAGGGGGTTGGTGATAGCCAATACCCTCTTCAGGCATAAAATGATCCACAGGTATACATGGCGAATGATGAGAAGGGTGGGTGGTGAACTGAATGAAAGGAAGGCAATGATTGATTATGTGTGTGTGGATGAAAGGATGCGAAGATGTGTAATGGATGCAAGAGCTTATAGAGGTTGGGGGAGTGGACTTTCTGACCACTACTTGGTGGTGGCCAGAATTAGGATGCAAGTAAGATGCAGGAATAGAAGAAGGGAAAGATGAGAGGAAGGAGTAGTTGCAAGGAGAGTGGAAAGGTTACAATAGGATAAGAAAAATGCAAAGTATAAGAGAGAAATGGAGGAACGATTGGGCAAATATGAATTGGAGCAGATGGGAGACGTGGAAGGTGTGTGTAGGATGTTAACAGAAGAAATATGTGCATCATGTGATGTGATGTGTGGAAGGAAGAGAAGACGGAGGGGGGTGCAAGGAACAGCATGGTGGACTGAAGAGGTGAGACAGGCTGTGGCACAAAAGAAGAAAGCATACAATGAATGGATGAGAAATAGGGGCGTGGAAGAAGTTGAGAGGCGGTAGAGAGAGTTATATGTAGAAAGAAAGAGAGAGGTGAAAAGATCAGTAAGAGAGAGTAAGAAGAGAGTGGATGAGGAATTTGGAAGGAATTTGAGTGTAAAGTGGAGAGACTGTAAGAAAATGTTCTGGAAAGAGGTGAAAAGAGTAAAACAGGGCGGAAGTGAAGTTAGCAAGGGAGTGAAAAATAAAAATGGTAGATTACTAGTGGAGAAGGGAGAAAAAGTGAGCAGATGGAGAGAACCCTTTAACCCGCGCCGTCCCGAGGACGTACTTCCACGTCCTCACGTTTTGTCACAGCTAATCCCGAGGACGTACTTCAACTTCCTGCAATTGCAAGGTTCATAATTTCCACAATTTTCAATTTTCGCGAGTCATTTTTGGTACGTATACACGGGACACCTTCCTCAACAAGATGCCAGGCAGAGACAATGCCTTACCCAGCATGACCTCCTCCCCCCCCCCTGCATGCCCTTTTCTCAGCAATTCACCTGTTATCAGTGACCTGGCCAGTATAGCCATGTCATGCCACGGTACGAAATTCAGGGCCAGAGTGATTCCCCAATCAATGACAATGTGGAGGACAAACTTTACATACCATTTGAGGAAGAAACAGTTAGAAATGATGATCAGGTAATGTGGCAAAAAAAGGTCAGGTATTAGTGAGTGAAACAATGCTTATAATGCCTATATTACTGCTTGAAAACCAATATACTCTTGTACTACATATAAATTCGTAACAGTAAATAAATAAATACCGTTTATGAGTGGTGTGAAATAGTTATCCTCCCATAGAACTCGTTTTCTTTGGTGCCAGCCTGATAGAAAACCCAGTAAGGTAAGGAGGCTCTCCTACCTGTAATGAGTATTTTAAACCTCAGATGAGTGATTTCTCTATGAATTTTCGATGTTTCTCACCAAAAGCGAAAGTTTTAGCAAAAAAAAAAAAGGGTCGAAAAATGGTCGGGATTGGGGGGTACCAGTGGTCAAAAAGTGGTCGGGACGGGGCGGGTTAAGGAATTGTTGAACATAGAGGATGGAAGTAATGCGAGTATAAGTGGCTGGGGAATGGCTGGGAGAAGGAGGGAGGTGAGAAGACAGGAAGAAATCAGTAGGATAGAAGTTGTGGAAGCAATGAAGAAAGTTAAATCGGGGAAAGCCCCAGGAATTGATGGAGTGTGTGGTGAAATGCTGAAGCATGGGGGAGAAAGAATAGTAGAATGGATGTGGAAGATGTGCAGATTGGCCTGGGAGGAAGGTAGAGTCCCGGAGGATTCGAAGTCAGGTATAATTATTCCCTTGTACAAAGGAAAAGAGGAAATAGAAGTGTGTGGTAATCATAGGGGCATTTGTCTTCTTAGTATAATAGGAAAAGTGTATGGTAGGATACTTATTGACAGAGTTAGAGAAAGAACAGAGGAATTAGTTGGAGAAGAACAGGGAGGCTTTAGGAAGGGAACAGGTTGTGTAGATCAGATATTCATTCTTAGATCTTTAGTGGAAAAGTTTCTAGAGAAGGGAAAGAAGTTGTATGCGGCTTTCATGGATTTGGAGAAAGCATATGACAGGGTGGATAGACAAGGATTGTGGAAAGTGTTAAGAATATATGGAGTAGATGGGAAGTTGTTGAATGCTGTGAAGAGTATGTACAATGGTGCGAAGGCTGCAGTGCGTGTGGATGGTGAACTAAGTGAATTTTTCTTTTTGAAAGTTAGTTGAAACATGGATGTGTCATGTCTCCATGGTTGTTCAATCTGTACATGGATGGGGTAGTAAAAGAGGTACAAGGTAGGATAGTGGATGCTGGAGTGGCCCTGGTGAGAGAGGATAGTGTTTGGAAACTCCCTGTACTGTTGTTTGCAGATGATACTGTGTTGTTGAGTGGAGACGAAGGAGAGCTACAAGGCTTGGTGGATGAGTTTGGGAGAGTGTGTAAGAAACGGAATCTAAAGGTGAATGTAGGGAAGGGTAAAGTGATGGTCTTTGAGAGAGGTGAAGTCAGTGAATGTACAGCGAGGTTGGATGGTGAGGAATTGGAAAATGTGAGTACGTTTAAGTACTTGGGTAATGTGATGAGTAAGGATGGAGGTTTGGAGGGTGAAGTGCTTGAAAGGGTACAGCAGGGAAGAAAGGTTGCTGGTTCTTTGAAAGCAGCGATAAGAAACAGGGAAGTGAGCATGGAAGTGAAAAAGTTACTACATGACAGTATTGTGATACCAACTCTAACGTATGGAAGTGAAGCTTGGACATTGTTGGAAGGACACAAGTCAAGAGTGAGAGCAGTGGAAATGAGTTATTTAAGAGGAGCCTGTGGAGTCACATGGAGAGACAGGCTGACGAATGAGGATATAAAGGAGCGTTGTGGTGTGGATGTGGATGTGATAGGAAGCGTTATGAGGAACACACTGAGGTGGTTTGGGCATGTGGAGAGGATGGAGGGTGAAAGACTGACGAAGAGAGTGTATGTGAGTGAGATGGAGGGGGGAAGAGGGAGGGGGAGGCCGAGGATGAGATGGAGGGATGGGGTGGAGAGGTATATGAGAGAGGGGGGTGTGAGTTGGGAGCGAGGCAGTGAAATGGCTGGGGACAGGGCGACTTGGAGGCGATTTATTTATGGCCACCGCAAATGGGATTGAGGCGTCTGGCAATAGATAGATAGATAGATTTATATTTACTGTATATATATCTATATATATATATATATAAATATATATATATATATATATATATATATATATATATATATATATATATGTATATACAGAAAATGTGAATGTTGATGAGATGCAGTTTCGGACTATGCCAGGCAAAGGGAACACTGATGTCATATTTATTGTTCGACAGGTTCAGGAAAAATATGTAGGAAAGAAAGAAAGGATCCGTACTTTGTTTTTGTTGATCTAGGGAAGGCTTTTGACAAAGTTCCTAGGGATGTGGTGAAGTGGGCAATGAGGAAACTTGTGATCGAGGAGTGGCTGAGAAAGGTGATTATGGCTATGTATGTGGGTGTTCGCACCTAGGTGAGAGTGAATGGAGATTTGAGTGATGAGTGCGTGAATGTTGGTGTGCATCAGAGGTCAATCAGTCTTGAACCTGTTGTTGTTTACCAAGATGCTCGATGCAGTCTCGTGTGACTTCATAGATGGACTCCCGAGGAAGATGTATGCTGATGATTTGGTGCTGACTGCAGAGAATGCAAGGGAGGCAGAGAAAAGATTTGGGAAGTGGAGAGATGGTATGGGGCACAGGGGCTTGAGAGTAAATGCAGATAAAACGAGGGCGATGGTATCTAGGGCTGGTGACGATACCAGAGGGGGAGTGGCCATGTGCGACTTGGCACAAGGACGTGGGAAGCAATTCCATCTTGTGCAATGTTTTTGATAAGTGGGTACACAAGAGATGTAGTGGTGTTAGAGGTAGACTGCGAGATAATGCTGATTTCATGTGTGCGGTGTGTCGGCGCGAGCATGTGGAGATTGTCAAGCATTAAAGGAATGATCTTGCTGTTTAGTTTCTTGAGTGCATGGAAGAATTTTTTTACTTGGGAGAAATGTAATGTGCCAGAGATGGGGCTCTGTGGCTAGTGTGAGAAGTGGTTGGAAGAAGTTCAGGGAACTGTTGCCTCTCCTGACATTGAGAGGGTTCTCACTCCATGCTAGGGGATCTTTATATGCGGCATGTGTTAGGAGTGTAATGATGTATGGTAGTGGGACCTGGGCAGTAAAGGAAGAGGATATTCTTAGGCTCAAACGTGCAGAAATGACGATTAGGTGGATTGCAGTGCATCCTTGAATGCAAAGCATAAGGAAGCTGGGATAACAATGGAAGAGTTGAGAGGAAAGATGTAACTGGAATGTATTGGTGGTGTGACGAAGAGGGGTAGACTGAGATGGTTTGTGCTTGTGGAGATGATCGGTGATGACAAACGGGTGCAGAAAGTGAGAAGTGTGAATGTTGGGGGTGGGGGTGCGGAAGGCAGACCGAAAAAGACCTGTGACGAAGTCAGAGTGTGACCTCAAGGATAAGGGACTGAATAGGGAGGCTGCCAGAGATCGAGCAAAATGGACAGCCGCCATTATGTGACTAAGGCAAACGCATGCAAGCATGTTGGAGTCTCTTTAACAGAAACGAAACGATATATATATATATATATATATATATATATATATATATATATATATATATATATATATATATATATGGTAGGTGGGGGCGCTCACCATCCACTCACTCGATGTAGTGCTGTTCTCGGGTGCCTGTCTTCTCCTCTCTTGCTTCCTTCTTTCATTCCTTCCTCTTCTGTCTTTCTTTCCTTCATTCTTTCTTCTTCCTTCTGTCGACGGGTGACTCTACCCTCAGTCACAAGTCAAATGGTTTCCTGTACAAAAGGAAACCATTTACAACGCTGGGTGGTAACCATGGAACCAAATTATGGCTCTTTGTGGTTTAGTGGGTAATTAGGGCGCTCCAATTGGACTGATCCTGTGTAGGTATTTATCCATGTGGTGGTTGGGGTTTCTTGCTCAAGCAATGCCATTCAGGGATGAATGAGGCTGGTCATTCTCATCTTAAATGTCAGGACCAACTTGCCTAACCCCGGGCTCCTGCTCTCCGCATGAGGCAATACTGGGTTGGATGGTGATGATGATGAATATATATATATATATATATATATATATATATGGTCATTTTGCGAAATTGATCATTCTGCAAACTGACCGGTCATTTTGCAAAAAGACCAAAACCATGATCAGTTTGCAAATTGACCGTAAATATATGGGCATTTTTTGCAAAAAGACCAGAACCATGGTCAATTTGCAAAAATGACCTTAAATGTCTTCGCATTTTACAAAAGGACCACGGTTTTGGTCTTTTTGCAAAATCATGCAAATTTGCATGTCATTCTGAAAAAAAAAAAAAAAAAAAGCTTTTAAAAAATTGTTAAACACAGAGAATGAAAGTAATGCGAGTATAAGTGGCTGGGGAATGGCTGGGTGAAGGAGGGAGATGAGAAGAAAGATCAGTAGGATGGAAGTATTGTGAAAGCAATGAAGAAAGGTATAATGGGGAAAGCCCCAGGAATTGATCGAGTGTGTGGGGAAGTGATGAATTATGGAGGAGACATAGTACTAGAATGGAAATGGAAGATATGCAGATTGACCTGGGAGGAAGGTAGAGTTCTAAAGGATTGGAAGTCAGGTATAATTCCCCTGTACAAAGAAAAGGGGGAGGGAGTATGTGGTAATAATAGCGGCATTTGTCTTCTTCGTGTAAAAGGAAAAGTATATGACAAAATACTTTGTGACAGGGTTAGGGAAATAACTATATATCTATCTATCTATCTATATACCTAGGCTGCTTCCCCCAAGGAAAGGGAGGTAGCCGAGACAGGACGACACACTCCCCATTTACACACCCATTCAAACACATTCATTCGCATCTTAGCCCCAAAGGGGAAAAGGGACAGATCCTCACCGCACCACACCGCACAAGGGTCAACTGAGCAGTGCAATCAGTGACATCCGCAGCAGGGCCCGACAGCAGAGCTGGTTTACCCCTCCCACATCATAATAGACCTATCCCCTTACCCGCACCTGACCTGACAAGCTGATCAGACCAAATGCGGGAGAATATTCCCTAAGGGCTGCGTCATCATTTATTCATTCACAATTTCTCTCCACTTATTTCTGTCATGCACAGCCACTCTTCCTTGCGCAACAGACATCCCTCTCACATCCAGCGCTCTCTTCACACTGTCCATCCATCCTATTCGTGGTCTCCCTCTCAGCCTTACACCTCTCACATCAGATCTAGTTATCTTTTTCACCAATTGCTCATTATCCATTCTCTCCATATGCCCAAACCATCGCAACACCCTCTGCTCATCTCGATCAGCCATCTCCCAAACAACTCCAGTTCTCCTTCGCACTTCATAATTTGGCACTCGATCCATACGCCTCACTCCACACATACTCCTCAGACACCTCATCTCCATTACATTCAAACTTTTCCTCTCTGCTACACCCATATTCCATGTTTCAGCCCCATTTAATGCAGTCGGTACCACAACACCCTCATACAGCCTTCTCTTTACTTCCATTCTAAGCGAATGACATCTAAACACCTTTTTGATTCCTCCCAGCACCTTTCCTACTTCATTCATTCTAAACTTCACTTCTGCATCTATTCTTCCATCCACAGCAACATGTGACCCTAAATATTTAAAACACTCTACCTCCTCAAGCAACTTATCATTCAAAACTATGTTCATCTCCCTACCATCTACCAACCTCGTACACTTCATCACTTTACTCTTATTCTCATTTACTTTCAATTTCCTCCTTTCACACACCCTTCCAAACTCCTCTACCAACTGTCTCAATCTCTCCTCTGAATCAGCCACCAGTGCAGTGTCATCTGCAAACAGCAGCTGCTTCAGAGTCCACTCTCCACCGTCATCATTCACCAAACTCAGACCTCCACCTAGAACTCTTGCATTCACCTCACTGACAACACGATCCATATAAATATTAAACAACCAAGGTGACATCACACATCTCTGTCACAGCCCCACTCTCACAGAAAACCAATCACTCACAGCATTTTCCACTCTTACACACGCTCTACTATTTACATAAAAACTCTTCATCCCTTTGGTAACCTACCATCAAGTCCATACTATCTTAAAACAATCCACAAAGCCTCCCTATCAATTCTATCATACTATCTATCTATTGCCAGACGCCTCAATCCCGTTCGGGGAGGCCACAAACAAATCGCCTCCATGTCGCTCAGTCTTCCGCCATTTCACTGCCCCGCTCCCAACCCACACACCCCTCTCTCATATACCTCTCCACCCCATCCCTCCATCTCATCCTCGGCCTCCCTCTCCCTCTTCCCCCCTCCACCTCACTCACATACACTCTCTTCGTCAGTCTTTCACCCTCCATCCTCTCCACATGGCCAAACTACCTCAGTGTGTTACTCCTAAAGCTTCCTATCACATCCACATCCACACCACAATGCTCCTTTATATCCTTATTTGTCAGCCTGTCTCTCCATGTGACTCCACAGGCTTCTCTTAACCCGCCCCGTCCCGTCGACGTATGGGTACGTTGCAACGATTTGCATTTGCCAGTCCCGGCGACGTACCAGAACATCGTGCAATTGCAAGGTCCCTAATTTGCACAATTTTCAATTTTCGCACATGATTTTTCGTATGTATACACGGGACACCTTCCTCTATTCCTCTACAAGATGCCAAGCAGGGACAATGCCTTACACCACATAACCTCCCCCCTCCCCCCCTCACGCCATTGTCTCGGCAATTCACCTGTTACCAGTGACCTGGCCAGTAAAGATATTCAGGGCCAGAGTGATTCCCCAATCGATGACAGTGTGGAGGACAAAGTTTACATAGCATTAGAAGAAGAAACAGTCAGAAATAATGATCAGGTAATGTGGCAAAAAAAGGTCAGGTATGGTGATTAGTTAGTGAGTGAAACAATGCTTATAATGCCTATATTACTGCTTGAAAACCAATATACTCTCATACTACATATAAATTCGTACCAAGTAAATAAATAAATACCGTTTATGAGTTGTGTGAAATAGTTACCCTCCCATAGAACTCGTTTTCTTTGGTGCCAGCATGTTAGAAAACCCAGTCAGATAAGGAGGAACTCCTACCTGGATTGAGTATTTTAAACCTCAGATGAGCGATTTCTCTATGAATTTTCGATGTTTCTCACCAAAAGCGGAGGTTTTAGCCAAAAAAAAAAAATTTCGAAAATACCTCGGGATTGGGGGATGTCGGAGGTGCGGAAAAGCTCGGAATGTGACGGGTTAAATAACGCATTTCCACTGCTCTCACTCTTGACTTGTGTCCTTCCAGCAACGTCCAAGCTTCACTTCCATACGTTAGAGTTGGTATCACAATACTGTCATGTAGTAACTTTTTCACTTCCATGCTCACTTCCCTGCTTCTTATCACTGCTTTCAAGAATCCAGCAACCTTTCTTCCCTGCTATACCCTTTCAAGCACTTCACCCTCCAAACCTCCATTCTTACTCATCATATTACCCAAGTACTTAAACGTACTCACATCTTCCAATTCCTCACCATCCAACCTCACTGTACATTCACTGACTTCACCTCTCTCAAAGACCATCATTTTACTCTTCCCTACATTCATCTTTAGATTCCGTTTTTTATACACTCTCCCATACTCATCCACCAAGCCTTGCAGCTCCCATTCGTCTTCACTCAACAACACAGTATCTTCTGCAAACAACAGTACAGGGAGTTTCCAAACACTTCCCTCTCTCACCAGGGCCACTCCAACATCCACTACCCTACCTTGTACGCTTTCTCTAAATCCATGAATGCCCAAAACACGTCCTTGCCTTTCGCTAAATACTTTTAACACACTTGTCTCACAGCAAACACCTGATCCACGCATCCTCTCCCTCTCCTAGAGCCACACTGCTCATCACCAATCACTCCCTCTGTATCCTCTCTAACTCTCATAATTAACACTCTACCATACACCTTACCTACAACACTGAACAAACTTATACCCCTAAAGCTAGTACATTCATACATATCACCCTTGCCTTTATACAACGGGACCACACAAGCATTTCCCCAGTCAATTGGCACCATACCTTTCACAAAGCACACATTCAACAATCGTACTAACCAGTCAACAATAGTCACTCCACCACCCTTCAGGCATTCTGCAGCACACCCATCCATACCTGCAGCTTCCCCTGTTTTTATCTCCTTTACTGCCTTCTCCACTTCCTCCTTCATGATCAAAGAATCATTCAACTCTCCCAACACATTTTTTCCTTGCACCCTTCCATCCGCCACAATCTCAGCCACCCTTTCCTCCTCTACATTTAACAATCTTTCGAAATACTCTGCCCATCTCTTCCTTACTGCATCCATCTCAATTAACATCCTTCCATCCTCTGTTCTTACTCTCTCTTTCTTCCCAGACTCTCCCTTTCGCACCCTTTTCACCTCCTTCCAGAACATTTTCTTATTCTGTTGAAAATTCTCAGTCAGCCGCCTACCCCACCTCTCATCTGCTGCCACTTTAGCATCACCCACAGCCCTTCTCGCCCTATTCCTCTTTTCCTTATACCTCTCATATGACCCCTCATCCTTCCTCTGCAGCCACACTTCATATGCACGTCTCTTCTCAGCCACAGCCATACTTACTTCCTCGCACCACCATTCACTTCCTTTTCTTACACCACCACCCACACGTCTCACACCACACACCTCTTCTGCATGCCCCACCACAGCATGCTTAAACAACTGCCATTCCTCCTCCACACTACCGTTTACCTGATCTTTCACTGCGTTCCACTTATCTTTCAATTTCTTCTGATACTCTATCATTTTCTCTCTTTTATCCAACTCACTCACTTTCAAAACCTCCCTGCCACACCTAACCCTCCTAGCTCTCACCCATCTCTTACCTACTCTTTACTTTCCCTCCACCAGGTAGTGGTCAGACATACCTCCACCCTCCCCTCTCACATCCAACAATCTTCCTATTGCACTCCTGAACACAACCACATAGTCCATCAAAGCTCTATCAACAATCCTTCCACCCTTCTGTCTCACCCATGTATACTTACAAATATCTTTCTTCTCAAACAACGTATTTCCAATCACCATCTCTCGCTCAACGCACATCCCTATCATTCGTTCCCCATTTTCATTTCTTCCAGGCACACCATGCATACCAACTACACCTTCAACTGCTACATTTCCCACTCGAGCATTCAGATCTCCCATCATTACCACATTCACATTCGCTCCAAAACTCTGCAGACACTCATCAACATCATTCCAGAAAGACTCCCTCTCTTCCTCATCCCTTTCACTACCAGGCCCATATGCACTCACAAACACCCACAACTCACGTTCAAATTTCGCTTTCATCCACATCAGTCTCGATGACACCTCCTTCTCTTCAGTCACACACTGCTGTATTTCCGGACTCACTAACAAGCCCATACCTTCTCTTGCCCTTCCTCTACCAACACCTGACAATCTTCCATTCACACTTCCAAACATAGACTCACCCTTCCCTTTCATCTTCGTTTCACTCAAAGCTAACACATCCAACTTTCTTCTCACAAACATTCTCCCAGTATCCTCCCTTTTAGCCCCAATCGTACTACATCCACGCACATTCATAGACCCAATCTTCAGGGTACGGGGATAACTCAGTCCCCCATCCCTCTCTCTGGCCTGTCTCTTTTTAGGAACTAAAAAACAGAGGAGGGGGTCCCTAGTCTCCTCACCCCGCCCCTTTTAGTCGCTTTTTACGACACGCAGGGAATACGGTGGCAGTATTCTTCCTAATACAACCTGGCCGCAGAGTAGTAGTACCACTCCATAGTGCGGCCAGATTGTGTCCCCCCCCCCCGCCACAGGGGGTAATAACAGAGGAATAAAATGAACAAAAACAGGGAGGTTTTAGGAAGGGAAGAGGTTGTGTAGATTAGCTATTCATCATTAGGTCTTTAGTGGAAAAGCTTCTAAGAAGGGAAAGTAGCTGTAAGCTGCCTTCATGGATTTGGAGAAAGCATTTGACAGAGTGGATGGAAAAGGAATGTGGAAAATGTTAAGAATATATGGAGTAAATGGGAAGTTGCTGAATCTCGTGAAGAGTATGTATGAGGGAGCTAGGGGTGCAGAGGGTGTGAATAATGAACTGAGGGAATTTTTCTGTCTGAATGTTCGATTGAAACAGGGATGTGTCATGTTTCCACGGTTGTTCAGTCTGTATTGCGATGAGGTTACAAACGAGATACAAGGTAGGGCAGTCGATTTTGCAGCGGCCCTAATGAGAGAGCAGCGTTTGGAAACTCCCAGTACTATTGTTTGCAGATGATTTTGTATTGTTAAGTGGAGACGAAGGGTAACTGCAAGGCTTGGTGAATGAGTTTGGGAGAGTGTCTAAGAAACGGAATCTAAAGGTGAATGCAGGGAAGAGTAAAGCTGTGATCTTCGAGAGATATGAAGTCACTGAGTGCACGGTGAGGCTGGATGGTGAGGAAATGGAAAACGCGAGTGCATGTAAGCATCTGGGTAGTGTTGTTGAGAAAAGATGGAAGTTTAGAGGATGAAGTGCTTGAAGGTGATCAGCAGAGAAGAAAGGTTGCTGGTTCTTTGAACGCAGTGATAAGAAATAGGGAAGTGAGCATGGAGGTACAAAAGCCGCTGTATGATATGAAAGTGATAACAACTCTAACGTATGGAAGTGAAGCTTGGACCTTGCTGGGAGGACACAAGTCAAGAGTGAGAGCACTGGAAATGAGTCATTTGAGAGGAGCATGAGGAGTTACATGGAGAGACTGACTGACAAATGAGAAGGCGACAGAGTGTTGTGGTGTGGAAGTGGAAGTGATAGAAAGCGTTAGGAGATAATCACTGAGGTGTTTTATCCATATGATGAGGATGCAGTGTGAAAGACTGAACGAGGAGAGTTTATGTGAGCGAGGTGGGAGGGACGAGAGGGAGGGAGAGACCGAGGATGGGATGGAGGGATGGAGTGCAGAGGTTTATGAGAGGGGAGTGTGAGCTGAGAGGAGGGCAGCAAAATGGCAGGGAACAGGGCGTCATGGAGGCGAATTGTTTGTTGTCTCCCTTTACAGGACTAAGGCATCAGGCTATAAATAAGTAGGTAGATAATCCCAGCTATGATGTACGGCTGTGAGACCTGGAAATTGACAAAATCAATGGAAAACAAACAATTCCATTCTTAAAGAGCATTGGAAAGGTTAATGTTGGGAATATCTTTGAGAGACAGGAAAAGATCAACTTGAGTAAGTGAGCAGACTAAATTCAGAGACAGTATAGCAGTTACAAAAAAAGATGGAGATGAGCAGGTTATATGGCAAAAATAAAAGAAAATCGATGGAGGAAGAGGCTGTTTG